>NW_027638442.1:25000-34826 GCF_951216825.1 Electrona antarctica | reverse complement strand
TCTACCAGTGAGACTAGGTGGTGTTCTCTCTACCAGTGAGACTAGGTGGTGTTCTCTCTACCAGTGAGACTAGGTGGTGTTCTCTCTACCAGTGAGACTAGGTGGTGTTTCTCTCTACCAGTGAGACTAGGTGGTGTTCTCTCTACCAGTGAGACTAGGTGTTGTTCTCTCTACCAGTGAGACTAGGTGTTGTTCTCTCTACCAGTGAGACTAGGTGTCGACTAGTGAGACTAGGTGTTGTTCTCTCTACCAGTGAGACTAGGTGGTGTTCTCTCTACCAGTGAGACTAGGTGTTGTTCTCTCTACCAGTGAGACTAGGTGTTGTTCTCTCTACCAGTGAGACTAGGTGGTGTTCTCTCTACCAGTGAGACTAGGTGGTGTTCTCTCTACCAGTGAGACTAGGTGGTGTTCTCTCTACCAGTGAGACTAGGTGGTGTTCTCTCTACCAGTGAGACTAGGTGGTGTTCTCTCTACCAGTGAGACTAGGTGTTGTCTAGGTTCTCTCTACCAGTGAGACTAGGTGTTGTTCTCTCTACCAGTGAGACTAGGTGGTGTTCTCTCTACCAGTGAGACTAGGTGGTGTTCTCTCTACCAGTGAGACTAGGTGTTGTTCTCTCTACCAGTGAGACTAGGTGGTGTTCTCTCTACCAGTGAGACTAGGTGGTGTTCTCTCTACCAGTGAGACTAGGTGGTGTTCTCTCTACCAGTGAGACTAGGTGGTGTTCTCTCTACCAGTGAGACTAGGTGTTGTTCTCTCTACCAGTGAGACTAGGTGGTGTTCTCTCTACCAGTGAGACTAGGTGGTGTTCTCTCTACCAGTGAGACTAGGTGGTGTTCTCTCTACCAGTGAGACTAGGTGGTGTTCTCTCTACCAGTGAGACTAGGTGGTGTTCTCTCTACCAGTGAGACTAGGTGGTGTTCTCTCTACCAGTGAGACTAGGTGTTGTTCTCTCTACCAGTGAGACTAGGTGGTGTTCTCTCTACCAGTGAGACTAGGTGTCGACTAGTGAGACTAGGTGTTGTTCTCTCTACCAGTGAGACTAGGTGGTGTTCTCTCTACCAGTGAGACTAGGTGTTGTTCTCTCTACCAGTGAGACTAGGTGGTGTTCTCTCTACCAGTGAGACTAGGTGTCGACTAGTGAGACTAGGTGTTGTTCTCTCTACCAGTGAGACTAGGTGGTGTTCTCTCTACCAGTGAGACTAGGTGGTGTTCTCTCTACCAGTGAGACTAGGTGGTGTTCTCTCTACCAGTGAGACTAGGTGGTGTTCTCTCTACCAGTGAGACTAGGTGGTGTTCTCTCTACCAGTGAGACTAGGTGTTGTTCTCTCTACCAGTGAGACTAGGTGGTGTTCTCTCTACCAGTGAGACTAGGTGTTGTTCTCTCTACCAGTGAGACTAGGTGTTGTTCTCTCTACCAGTGAGACTAGGTGGTGTTCTCTCTACCAGTGAGACTAGGTGTTGTTCTCTCTACCAGTGAGACTAGGTGTTGTTCTCTCTACCAGTGAGACTAGGTGTTGTTCTCTCTACCAGTGAGACTAGGTGTTGTTCTCTCTACCAGTGAGACTAGGTGGTGTTCTCTCTACCAGTGAGACTAGGTGGTGTTCTCTCTACCAGTGAGACTAGGTGGTGTTCTCTCTACCATTGAGACTAGGTGTTGTTCTCTCTACCAGTGAGACTAGGTGGTGTTCTCTCTACTAGTGAGACTAGGTGGTGTTCTCTCTACCAGTGAGACTAGGTGGTGTTCTCTCTACCAGTGAGACTAGGTGTTGTTCTCTCTACCAGTGAGACTAGGTGTTGTTCTCTCTACCAGTGAGACTAGGTGGTGTTCTCTCTACCAGTGAGACTAGGTGGTGTTCTCTCTACCAGTGAGACTAGGTGTTGTTCTCTCTACCAGTGAGACTAGGTGGTGTTCTCTCTACCAGTGAGACTAGGTGGTGTTCTCTCTACCAGTGAGACTATGTGTTGTTCTCTCTACCAGTGAGACTAGGTGTTGTTCTCTCTACCAGTGAGACTAGGTGGTGTTCTCTCTACCAGTGAGACTAGGTGGTGTTCTCTCTACCAGTGAGACTAGGTGTTGTTCTCTCTACCAGTGAGACTAGGTGTTGTTCTCTCTACCAGTGAGACTAGGTGGTGTTCTCTCTACCAGTGAGACTAGGTGGTGTTCTCTCTACCAGTGAGACTAGGTGTTGTTCTCTCTACCAGTGAGACTAGGTGGTGTTCTCTCTACCAGTGAGACTAGGTGGTGTTCTCTCTACCAGTGAGACTAGGTGTTGTTCTCTCTACCAGTGAGACTAGGTGTTGTTCTCTCTACCAGTGAGACTAGGTGGTGTTCTCTCTACCAGTGAGACTAGGTGTTGTTCTCTCTACCAGTGAGACTAGGTGGTGTTCTCTCTACCAGTGAGACTATGTGTTGTTCTCTCTACCAGTGAGACTAGGTGTTGTTCTCTCTACCAGTGAGACTAGGTGTTGTTCTCTCTACCAGTGAGACTAGGTGGTGTTCTCTCTACCAGTGAGACTAGATGGTGTTCTCTCTACCAGTGAGACTAGGTGGTGTTCTCTCTACCAGTGAGACTAGGTGTCGACTAGTGAGACTAGGTGGTGTTCTCTCTACCAGTGAGACTAGGTGGTGTTCTCTCTACCAGTGAGACTAGGTGGTGTTCTCTCTACCAGTGAGACTAGGTGTTGTTCTCTCTACCAGTGAGACTAGGTGGTGTTCTCTCTACCAGTGAGACTAGGTGTCGACTAGTGAGACTAGGTGTTGTTCTCTCTACCAGTGAGACTAGGTGGTGTTCTCTCTACCAGTGAGACTAGGTGTCGACTAGTGAGACTAGGTGTTGTTCTCTCTACCAGTGAGACTAGGTGTTGTTCTCTCTACCAGTGAGACTAGGTGGTGTTCTCTCTACCAGTGAGACTAGGTGGTGTTCTCTCTACCAGTGAGACTAGGTGGTGTTCTCTCTACCAGTGAGACTAGGTGGTGTTCTCTCTACCAGTGAGACTAGGTGGTGTTCTCTCTACCAGTGAGACTAGGTGTTGTTCTCTCTACCAGTGAGACTAGGTGGTGTTCTCTCTACCAGTGAGACTAGGTGTTGTTCTCTCTACCAGTGAGACTAGGTGTTGTTCTCTCTACCAGTGAGACTAGGTGGTGTTCTCTCTACCAGTGAGACTAGGTGTCGACTAGTGAGACTAGGTGTTGTTCTCTCTACCAGTGAGACTAGGTGGTGTTCTCTCTACCAGTGAGACTAGGTGTTGTTCTCTCTACCAGTGAGACTAGGTGGTGTTCTCTCTACCAGTGAGACTAGGTGGTGTTCTCTCTACCAGTGAGACTAGGTGGTGTTCTCTCTACCAGTGAGACTAGGTGGTGTTCTCTCTACCAGTGAGACTAGGTGGTGTTCTCTCTACCAGTGAGACTAGGTGTTGTTCTCTCTACCAGTGAGACTAGGTGGTGTTCTCTCTACCAGTGAGACTAGGTGTTGTTCTCTCTACCAGTGAGACTAGGTGTTGTTCTCTCTACCAGTGAGACTAGGTGGTGTTCTCTCTACCAGTGAGACTAGGTGTCGACTAGTGAGACTAGGTGTTGTTCTCTCTACCAGTGAGACTAGGTGGTGTTCTCTCTACCAGTGAGACTAGGTGTCGACTAGTGAGACTAGGTGGTGTTCTCTCTACCAGTGAGACTAGGTGGTGTTCTCTCTACCAGTGAGACTAGGTGTTGTTCTCTCTACCAGTGAGACTAGGTGGTGTTCTCTCTACCAGTGAGACTATGTGTTGTTCTCTCTACCAGTGAGACTAGGTGTTGTTCTCTCTACCAGTGAGACTAGGTGTTGTTCTCTCTACCAGTGAGACTAGGTGTTGTTCTCTCTACCAGTGAGACTAGGTGGTGTTCTCTCTACCAGTGAGACTAGGTGTTGTTCTCTCTACCAGTGAGACTAGGTGGTGTTCTCTCTACTAGTGAGACTAGGTGTTGTTCTCTCTACCAGTGAGACTAGGTGTTGTTCTCTCTACCAGTGAGACTAGGTGGTGTTCTCTCTACCAGTGAGACTAGGTGTTGTTCTCTCTACTAGTGAGACTAGGTGTTGTTCTCTCTACTAGTGAGACTAGGTGTTGTTCTCTCTACCAGTGAGACTAGGTGGTGTTCTCTCTACCAGTGAGACTAGGTGGTGTTCTCTCTACCAGTGAGACTAGGTGGTGTTCTCTCTACCAGTGAGACTAGGTGTCGACTAGTGAGACTAGGTGGTGTTCTCTCTACCAGTGAGACTAGGTGTTGTTCTCTCTACCAGTGAGACTAGGTGGTGTTCTCTCTACCAGTGAGACTAGGTGTCGACTAGTGAGACTAGGTGTTGTTCTCTCTACCAGTGAGACTAGGTGTTGTTCTCTCTACCAGTGAGACTAGGTGGTGTTCTCTCTACCAGTGAGACTAGGTGTTGTTCTCTCTACCAGTGAGACTAGGTGTTGTTCTCTCTACCAGTGAGACTAGGTGTTGTTCTCTCTACCAGTGAGACTAGGTGGTGTTCTCTCTACCAGTGAGACTAGGTGTTGTTCTCTCTACCAGTGAGACTAGGTGGTGTTCTCTCTACCAGTGAGACTAGGTGTCGACTAGTGAGACTAGGTGTTGTTCTCTCTACCAGTGAGACTAGGTGGTGTTCTCTCTACCAGTGAGACTAGGTGTTGTTCTCTCTACCAGTGAGACTAGGTGTTGTTCTCTCTACCAGTGAGACTAGGTGTTGTTCTCTCTACCAGTGAGACTAGGTGTTGTTCTCTCTACCAGTGAGACTAGGTGGTGTTCTCTCTACCAGTGAGACTAGGTGTCGACTAGTGAGACTAGGTGTTGTTCTCTCTACCAGTGAGACTAGGTGGTGTTCTCTCTACCAGTGAGACTAGGTGGTGTTCTCTCTACCAGTGAGACTAGGTGGTGTTCTCTCTACCAGTGAGACTAGGTGGTGTTCTCTCTACCAGTGAGACTAGGTGTTGTTCTCTCTACCAGTGAGACTAGGTGGTGTTCTCTCTACCAGTGAGACTAGGTGGTGTTCTCTCTACCAGTGAGACTAGGTGGTGTTCTCTCTACCAGTGAGACTAGGTGGTGTTCTCTCTACCAGTGAGACTAGGTGGTGTTCTCTCTACCAGTGAGACTAGGTGTCGACTAGTGAGACTAGGTGTTGTTCTCTCTACCAGTGAGACTAGGTGGTGTTCTCTCTACCAGTGAGACTAGGTGGTGTTCTCTCTACCAGTGAGACTAGGTGGTGTTCTCTCTACCAGTGAGACTAGGTGTTGTTCTCTCTACCAGTGAGACTAGGTGTTGTTCTCTCTACCAGTGAGACTAGGTGGTGTTCTCTCTACCAGTGAGACTAGGTGGTGTTCTCTCTACCAGTGAGACTAGGTGGTGTTCTCTCTACCAGTGAGACTAGGTGGTGTTCTCTCTACCAGTGAGACTAGGTGTTGTTCTCTCTACCATTGAGACTAGGTGTCGACTAGTGAGACTAGGTGTTGTTCTCTCTACCAGTGAGACTATGTGTTGTTCTCTCTACCAGTGAGACTAGGTGGTGTTCTCTCCACCAGTGAGACTAGGTGGTGTTCTCTCTACCAGTGAGACTAGGTGGTGTTCTCTCTACCAGTGAGACTAGGTGGTGTTCTCTCTACCAGTGAGACTAGGTGGTGTTCTCTCTACCAGTGAGACTAGGTGGTGTTCTCTCTACCAGTGAGACTAGGTGGTGTTCTCTCTACCAGTGAGACTAGGTGGTGTTCTCTCTACCAGTGAGACTAGGTGGTGTTCTCTCCACCAGTGAGACTAGGTGTCGACTAGTGAGACTAGGTGGTGTTCTCTCTACCAGTGAGACTAGGTGGTGTTCTCTCTACCAGTGAGACTAGGTGGTGTTCTCTCTACCAGTGAGACTATGTGTTGTTCTCTCTACCAGTGAGACTAGGTGGTGTTCTCTCCACCAGTGAGACTAGGTGTCGACTAGTGAGACTAGGTGTTGTTCTCTCTACCAGTGAGACTAGGTGGTGTTCTCTCTACCAGTGAGACTAGGTGGTGTTCTCTCTACCAGTGAGACTAGGTGGTGTTCTCTCTACCAGTGAGACTAGGTGGTGTTCTCTCTACCAGTGAGACTAGGTGGTGTTCTCTCTACCAGTGAGACTAGGTGGTGTTCTCTCTACCAGTGAGACTAGGTGTTGTTCTCTCTACCAGTGAGACTAGGTGTTGTTCTCTCTACCAGTGAGACTAGGTGGTGTTCTCTCCACCAGTGAGACTAGGTGGTGTTCTCTCTACCAGTGAGACTAGGTGGTGTTCTCTCTACCAGTGAGACTAGGTGGTGTTCTCTCTACCAGTGAGACTAGGTGGTGTTCTCTCTACCAGTGAGACTAGGTGGTGTTCTCTCTACCAGTGAGACTAGATGGTGTTCTCTCCACCAGTGAGACTAGGTGTCGACTAGTGAGACTAGGTGTTGTTCTCTCTACCAGTGAGACTAGGTGTTGTTCTCTCTACCAGTGAGACTAGGTGTCGACTAGTGAGACTAGGTGTTGTTCTCTCCACCAGTGAGACTAGGTGTTGTTCTCTCTACCAGTGAGACTAGGTGTCGACTAGTGAGACTAGGTGTTGTTCTCTCCACCAGTGAGACTAGGCAGTGACGGGTAGTTGCTGCAGTTGCTGCTGTCAAAATATGACACCCCCCCCCCCCCCCCCCCCCAGTCAAAAAACACTTTGTGTTTGAAAAAGACACTCGTGCTTTCTAAGGTGTGATTTGGGGCCCTAGGGATGAATACAAAATCAATATCAACATCTTGAAACTAAAATGTATAACACACACACACACACACACACACACACAATATATTTAGCTTTTCATCTTTTCATCTTTTCATGTTTTATTTACGTTTGTGAATCTTCAACGAGTTCCACCTCGTGTCTCCCTTGATCATTTTACTTTGGTTTTAGTCACTTTTTAGTCATTTTGAAAGGTTTTTTGCTTTTCGTCAACTTTTTTAGTCGACTGAATGTATAACATAATTGTAGTCGACTAAATTGTATTGTGGCGGTGCTTTGATGCCATCGTAATGACACATTTCCTGCTTAGCTGTGTGGCGAGAATATCAGATCTACAAGCTCACATGCACTCTGTCTGTGACACTGTTCTGACTCTGTTCTGGGTGACAGCAGACTGCTGGGCGAGGGCTGGCGCTTTGGCATGGGGGGGGGGTCAGATCAACATATGGAATGAATTCTGTACTGGCCATATATGGAGCGTGTCTTGAGTGTACAGGGTTTGATGAGCTAAGGTCGACATATGGAATGTCAGAACAGGTCAATGTTAGAGTCCACAGAAGACATGTAAATATGAAATAAATGCTTAAACATGTAGCTAGGTGTAATGTTAGAGTCCACAGAAGACATGTAAATATGAAATAAATGCTTAAACATGTAGCTAGGTGTAATGTTAGTCCACAGAAGACATGTAAATATGAAATAAATGCTTAAACATGTAGCTAGGTGTAATGTTAGAGTCCACAGAAGACATGTAAATATGTAATAAATGCTTAAACATGTAGCTAGGTGTAATGTTAGAGTCCACAGAAGACATGTAAATATGAAATAAATGCTTAAACATGTAGCTAGGTGTAATGTTAGTCCACAGAAGACATGTAAATATGAAATAAATGCTTAAACATGTAGCTAGGTGTAATGTTAGAGTCCACAGAAGACATGTAAATATGAAATAAATGCTTAAACATGTAGCTAGGTGCAATGTTAGAGTCCACAGAAGACATGTAAATATGAAATAAATGCTTAAACATGTAGCTAGGTGTAATGTTAGAGTCCACAGAAGACATGTAAATATGAAATAAATGCTTAAACATGTAGCTAGGTGTAATGTTAGAGTCCACAGAAGACATGTAAATATGAAATAAATGCTTAAACATGTAGCTAGGTGTAATGTTAGAGTCCACAGAAGTGAACCTTTCAAGCCTGTTTTCTCAACTCGCTGTTTCTCTGCAAGACATTACTCTATAAGCCATATCTCCAAAACTGGTGGGTCAAACTGAACAACCAATATGTCAATTTGAAGCTACGATTCCCTGCTTTCACATGACATGAAAAGAAACTGAAATAAAATAAAATGTCAATGGTTTAGAAACCTTTCAGAGAACCACCGGCCTGTTATTTATTATTTAGTGTGTGTGTGTGTGTGTGTGTGTGTGTGTGTGTGTGTGTGTGTGTGTGTGTGTGTGTGTGTGTGTGTGTGTGTGTGTGTGTGTGTGTGTGTGTGTGTGTGTGTGTGTGTGTGTGTGTGTGTGTGTGTGTGTGTGTGTGTGTGTGTGTGTGTGTGTGTGTGTGTGTGTGTGTGTGTGTGTGTGTGTGTGTGTGTGTGTGTGTGTGTGTGTCTGTGTGTGTGTGTGTGTGTGTGTGTGTGCCAGTGCCACCCCAGTGCCCACCTTTCTCTTTCATCCATTCAACACTTTTCCACCCATCACTTCACCCCCCCCCTGTTCTTCACCCCCCCCCCCCCCTCCCCCACTCTGTCTGAGCACAAAGCAGATCTCTGTCTTCCAAATGTCTTTAAGTTTGTGCGTGCGTGCGTGTGTTAACCCCTCGAGGCCTTCAGAGCTGTTGCTGAATGTTCTTCTCTCTGTTCTTCAAACGATGTGTTGTTGACATGCAGAGACACACACACACACACGCACACGCACACACACACGCACACACGCACGCACATGCATGCTGAGCCGCCAGCATTCATTATGTATTTATTTGTTGCAGATAATATAATAATATAATAATATAATAATATAATAACAGAACAGGATTCAGTCAGAATTCCTCTGAACGCTGCTGTAGTCGTTGGAAGATCCTGGAAGGTCCTGGTTCCATTCAGTCTGTCTCCTCTAGAAGGTCCTGGTTCCATTCAGTCTGTCTCCTCTAGGAGGTCCTGGTTCCATTCAGTCTGTCTCCTCTAGAAGGTCCTGGTTCCATTCAGTCTGTCTCCTCTAGGAGGTCCTGGTTCCATTCAGTCTGTCTCCTCTAGAAGGTCCTGGTTCCATTCAGTCTGTCTCCTCTAGGAGGTCCTGGTTCCATTCAGTCTGTCTCCTCTAGAAGGTCCTGGTTCCATTCAGTCTGTCTCCTCTAGGAGGTCCTGGTTCCATTCAGTCTGTCTCCTCTAGAAGGTCCTGGTTCCATTCAGTCTGTCTCCTCTAGAAGGTCCTGGTTCCATTCAGTCTGTCTCCTCTAGGAGGTCCTGGTTCCATTCAGTCTGTCTCCTCTAGAAGGTCCTGGTTCCATTCAGTCTGTCTCCTCTAGGAGGTCCTGGTTCCATTCAGTCTGTCTCCTCTAGGAGGTCCTGGTTCCATTCAGTCTGTCTCCTCTAGGAGGTCCTGGTTCCATTCAGTCTGTCTCCTCTAGGAGGTCCTGGTTCCATTCAGTCTGTCTCCTCTAGGAGGTCCTGGTTCCATTCAGTCTGTCTCCTCTAGGAGGTCCTGGTTCCATTCAGTCTGTCTCCTCACAGCTAGGAGGTCCTGGTTCCATTCAGTCTGTCTCCTCTAGAAGGTCCTGGTTCCATTCAGTCTGTCTCCTCTAGAAGGTCCTGGTTCCATTCAGTCTGTCTCCTCTAGGAGGTCCTGGTTCCATTCAGTCTGTCTCCTCTAGGAGGTCCTGGTTCCATTCAGTCTGTCTCCTCTAGGAGGTCCTGGTTCCATTCAGTCTGTCTCCTCTAGGAGGTCCTGGTTCCATTCAGTCTGTCTCCTCTAGAAGGTCCTGGTTCCATTCAGTCTGTCTCCTCTAGGAGGTCCTGGTTCCATTCAGTCTGTCTCCTCTAGGAGGTCCTGGTTCCATTCAGTCTGTCT
>NW_027638442.1:0-20000 GCF_951216825.1 Electrona antarctica | reverse complement strand
ACCGCCCACAGCCCTCCTATGAGACACAGACTGGTTTCTGAACCGCCCACAGCCCTCCTATGAGACACAGACTGGTTTCTGAACCGCCCACAGCCCTCCTATGAGACAGACTGGTTTCTGAACTGCCCACAGCCCTCCTATGAGACACAGACTGGTTTCTGAACCGCCCACAGCCCTCCTATGAGACACAGACTGGTTTCTGAACCGCCCACAGCCCTCCTATGAGACACAGACTGGTTTCTGAACTGCCCACAGCCCTCATATGAGACACAGACTGGTTTCTGAACTGCCCACATCCCTCATATGAGACACAGACTGGTTTCTGAACTGCCCACAGCCCTCCTATGAGACACAGACTGGTTTCTGAACCGCCCACAGCCCTCCTATGAGACACAGACTGGTTTCTGAACCGCCCACAGTCCTCCTATGAGACACAGACTGGTTTCTGAACCGCCCACAGCCCTCCTATGAGACACAGACTGGTTTCTGAACCGCCCACAGCCCTCCTATGAGACACAGACTGGTTTCTGAACCGCCCACAGCCCTCCTATGAGACACAGACTGGTTTCTAAACCGCCCACAGCCCTCCTATGAGACACAGACTGGTTTCTGAACCGCCCACAGCCCTCCTATGAGACACAGACTGGTTTCTGAACCGCCCACAGCCCTCCTATGAGACACAGACTGAGTAGAAAATATTAAAGGAAATATTATTAATACAAAACATACAGTGACCTCTTCAGCCCTATTTGGCCATTTGAAAGAATCAGATCTACAAGAATCAGATCTACAAGAATCAGATCTACAAGCTCACAATGCGTATTAAATATGATCGTAATGAAGTGACTTTATTAAAAGCCTCAATGTCACAAATGAAAAGTAGGCTGTTTGTGGTAAGCTGCTTAGATTTAGATTTATACCTCCCAAAAATGTGTGTGTGTGTGTGTGTGTGTGTGTGTGTGTGTGTGTGTGTGTGTGTGTGTGTGTGTGTGTGTGTGTGTGTGTGTGTGTGTGTGTGTGTGTGTGTGTGTGTGTGTGTGTGTGTGTGTGTGTGTGTGTGTGTGTGTGCGTGCGCCCGCCCATTTGGCAGGGCACAGCGCATGTGGGGCTTTTACTGACCATGGGATTAATTTACATCTAAATGGAACTTTGTTTTAGCGCTGGTTTGTGTGTCTCTCTGTCAATTTCTCTCTCTCTCTCTCTCTCACACACACACACACTCTCTCTGTCTGTCCATCAGGTCATTCAGTTGACCGCTGTTCAGTGTGCGTGCGTGCGTGCGTGCGTGCGTGCGTGCGTGCGTGCGTGCGTGCGTGCGTGCGTGCGTGCGTGCGTGCGTGCGTGCGTGCGTGCCATTAACAGTAATCCAGCCTCTGTGTTTCTACAGAATCAAATCGTTTCCTTACAGCGACGTCTCCAAACATGAACCGTCTTCATTGTCTCATCACAGTGTATTTAGTCAGCGTACAACTAAAGGGTCTCTCCACGTATTTACAACTAAAGGGTCTCTCCACGTATTTACAACTAAAGGGTCTCTCCACGTATTTACAACTAAAGGGTCTCTCCACGTATTTACAACTAAAGGGTCTCTCCACGTATTTACAACTAAAGGGTCTCTCCACGTATTTACAACTAAAGGGTCTCTCCACGTATTTACAACTAAAGGGTCTCTCCACGTATTTACAACTAAAGGGTCTCTCCACGTATTTACAACTAAAGGGTCTCTCCACGTATTTACAACTAAAGGGTCTCTCCACGTATTTACAACTAAAGGGTCTCTCCACGTATTTACAAGCTTGTTCCACCAGTGTTGTTTTCGTCGACTAATACCATGACGACATTTCTTTTCGTCAACTACTTTTTCTCACTGACAAAAACGACATAAAAACTAAATAAAAACTATAAGCCATGATGACTAAAACTATGACTAAATATACTGACAATTTCGTCGACAAATAAAAACTAGACTAAAAGGTCAGGAAGGGACTTGTGGACAAGAGATCCACTAGGAAGGGACAAGTGGACTAGAGATCCACTAGGAAGGGACTAGTGGACAAGAGATCCACTAGGAAGGGACTAGTGGACTAGAGATCCACTAGGAAGGGACTAGTGGACAAGAGATCCACTAGGAAGGGACTAGTGGACAAGAGATCCACTAGGAAGGGACTAGTGGACAAGAGATCCAGTATGAGTCATTTTACACTTGGTTGCATGCTGGAAAAACACTTGGTATTATTGATACAACCAAACTACATATTTTCAGATGGGGGTCCTCGGCCAAATACAGATACTTATGGGGGTCCTCGGCCAAATACAGATACTTATGGTGGTCCCAAATACAGATACTTATGGGGGTCCTCGACCAAATACAGATACTTATGGGGGTCCTCGGCCAAATACAGATACTTATGGGGGTCCTCGGCCAAATACAGATACTTATGGGGGTCCTCGGCCAAATACAGATACTTATGGGGGTCCTCGGCCAAATACAGATACTTATGGGGGTCCTCGACCAAATACAGATACTTATGGGGGTCCTCGACCAAATACAGATACTTATGGGGGTCCCAAATACAGATACTTATGGGGGTCCTCGGCCAAATACAGATACTTATGGGGGTCCTCGGCCAAATACAGATACTTATGGGGGTCCTCGGCCAAATACAGATACTTATGGGGGTCCTCGGCCAAATACAGATACTTATGGGGGTCCTCGGCCAAATACAGATACTTATGGGGGTCCTCGGCCAAATACAGATACTTATGGGGGTCCTCGGCCAAATACAGATACTTATGGGGGTCCCAAATACAGATACTTATGGGGGTCCTCGGCCAAATACAGATACTTATGGGGGTCCCAAATACAGATACTTATGGGGGTCCTCGGCCAAATACAGATACTTATGGGGGTCCCAAATACAGATACTTATGGGGGTCCTCGGCCAAATACAGATACTTATGGGGGTCCCAAATACAGATACTTATGGGGGTCCCAAATACAGATACTTATGGGGGTCCTCGACCAAATACAGATACTTATGGGGGTCCTCGACCAAATACAGATACTTATGGGGGTCCTCGACCAAATACAGATACTTATGGGGGTCCTCGGCCAAATACAGATACTTATGGGGGTCCCAAATACAGATACTTATGGGGGTCCTCGACCAAATACAGATACTTATGGGGGTCCTCGACCAAATACAGATACTTATGGGGGTCCTCGGTCAAATACAGATACTTATGGGGGTCCCAAATACAGATACTTATGGGGGTCCTCGACCAAATACAGATACTTATGGGGGTCCTCGACCAAATACAGATACTTATGGGGGTCCTCGACCAAATACAGATACTTATGGGGGTCCTCGACCAAATACAGATACTTATGGGGGTCCTCGGCCAAATACAGATACTTATGGGGGTCCTCGACCAAATACAGATACTTATGGGGGTCCTCGACCAAATACAGATACTTATGGGGGTCCTCGGCCAAATACAGATACTTATGGGGGTCCCAAATACAGATACTTATGGGGGTCCTCGACCAAATACAGATACTTATGGGGGTCCTCGACCAAATACAGATACTTATGGGGGTCCCAAATACAGATACTTATGGGGGTCCTCGACCAAATACAGATACTTATGGGGGTCCCAAATACAGATACTTATGGGGGTCCTCGACCAAATACAGATACTTATGGGGGTCCTCGGCCAAATACAGATACTTATGGGGGTCCTCGACCAAATACAGATACTTATGGGGGTCCCAAATACAGATACTTATGGGGGTCCTCGACCAAATACAGATACTTATGGGGGTCCCAAATACAGATACTTATGGGGGTCCTCGGCCAAATACAGATACTTATGGGGGTCCCAAATACAGATACTTATGGGGGTCCCAAATACAGATACTTATGGGGGTCCCAAATACAGATACTTATGGGGGTCCCAAATACAGATACTTATGGGGGTCCTCGACCAAATACAGATACTTATGGGGGTCCTCGGCCAAATACAGATACTTATGGGGGTCCTCGACCAAATACAGATACTTATGGGGGTCCCAAATACAGATACTTATGGGGGTCCTCGGCCAAATACAGATACTTATGGGGGTCCTCGACCAAATACAGATACTTATGGGGGTCCTCGACCAAATACAGATACTTATGGGGGTCCTCGACCAAATACAGATACTTATGGGGGTCCTCGACCAAATACAGATACTTATGGGGGTCCTCGACCAAATACAGATACTTATGGGGGTCCTCGACCAAATACAGATACTTATGGGGGTCCTCGGCCAAATACAGATACTTATGGGGGTCCTCGGCCAAATACAGATACTTATGGGGGTCCTCGGCCAAATACAGATACTTATGGGGGTCCTCGACCAAATACAGATACTTATGGGGGTCCCAAATACAGATACTTATGGGGGTCCTCGACCAAATACAGATACTTATGGGGGTCCTCGACCAAATACAGATACTTATGGGGGTCCTCGGCCAAATACAGATACTTATGGGGGTCCTCGGCCAAATACAGATACTTATGGGGGTCCTCGGCCAAATACAGATACTTATGGGGGTCCTCGGCCAAATACAGATACTTATGGGGGTCCTCGACCAAATACAGATACTTATGGGGGTCCTCGACCAAATACAGATACTTATGGGGGTCCCAAATACAGATACTTATGGGGGTCCTCGGCCAAATACAGATACTTATGGGGGTCCTCGGCCAAATACAGATACTTATGGGGGTCCTCGGCCAAATACAGATACTTATGGGGGTCCTCGGCCAAATACAGATACTTATGGGGGTCCTCGGCCAAATACAGATACTTATGGGGGTCCCAAATACAGATACTTATGGGGGTCCCAAATACAGATACTTATGGGGGTCCTCGGCCAAATACAGATACTTATGGGGGTCCCAAATACAGATACTTATGGGGGTCCCAAATACAGATACTTATGGGGGTCCTCGACCAAATACAGATACTTATGGGGGTCCTCGACCAAATACAGATACTTATGGGGGTCCTCGACCAAATACAGATACTTATGGGGGTCCTCGGCCAAATACAGATACTTATGGGGGTCCCAAATACAGATACTTATGGGGGTCCTCGACCAAATACAGATACTTATGGGGGTCCTCGACCAAATACAGATACTTATGGGGGTCCTCGGTCAAATACAGATACTTATGGGGGTCCCAAATACAGATACTTATGGGGGTCCTCGACCAAATACAGATACTTATGGGGGTCCTCGACCAAATACAGATACTTATGGGGGTCCTCGACCAAATACAGATACTTATGGGGGTCCTCGACCAAATACAGATACTTATGGGGGTCCTCGGCCAAATACAGATACTTATGGGGGTCCTCGACCAAATACAGATACTTATGGGGGTCCTCGACCAAATACAGATACTTATGGGGGTCCTCGGCCAAATACAGATACTTATGGGGGTCCCAAATACAGATACTTATGGGGGTCCTCGACCAAATACAGATACTTATGGGGGTCCTCGACCAAATACAGATACTTATGGGGGTCCCAAATACAGATACTTATGGGGGTCCTCGACCAAATACAGATACTTATGGGGGTCCCAAATACAGATACTTATGGGGGTCCTCGACCAAATACAGATACTTATGGGGGTCCTCGGCCAAATACAGATACTTATGGGGGTCCTCGACCAAATACAGATACTTATGGGGGTCCCAAATACAGATACTTATGGGGGTCCTCGACCAAATACAGATACTTATGGGGGTCCCAAATACAGATACTTATGGGGGTCCTCGGCCAAATACAGATACTTATGGGGGTCCCAAATACAGATACTTATGGGGGTCCCAAATACAGATACTTATGGGGGTCCCAAATACAGATACTTATGGGGGTCCCAAATACAGATACTTATGGGGGTCCTCGACCAAATACAGATACTTATGGGGGTCCTCGGCCAAATACAGATACTTATGGGGGTCCTCGACCAAATACAGATACTTATGGGGGTCCCAAATACAGATACTTATGGGGGTCCTCGGCCAAATACAGATACTTATGGGGGTCCTCGACCAAATACAGATACTTATGGGGGTCCTCGACCAAATACAGATACTTATGGGGGTCCTCGACCAAATACAGATACTTATGGGGGTCCTCGACCAAATACAGATACTTATGGGGGTCCTCGACCAAATACAGATACTTATGGGGGTCCTCGACCAAATACAGATACTTATGGGGGTCCTCGGCCAAATACAGATACTTATGGGGGTCCTCGGCCAAATACAGATACTTATGGGGGTCCTCGGCCAAATACAGATACTTATGGGGGTCCTCGACCAAATACAGATACTTATGGGGGTCCCAAATACAGATACTTATGGGGGTCCTCGACCAAATACAGATACTTATGGGGGTCCTCGACCAAATACAGATACTTATGGGGGTCCCAAATACAGATACTTATGGGGGTCCTCGGCCAAATACAGATACTTATGGGGGTCCTCGACCAAATACAGATACTTATGGGGGTCCTCGGCCAAATACAGATACTTATGGGGGTCCTCGACCAAATACAGATACTTATGGGGGTCCTCGACCAAATACAGATACTTATGGGGGTCCTCGACCAAATACAGATACTTATGGGGGTCCTCGGCCAAATACAGATACTTATGGGGGTCCCAAATACAGATACTTATGGGGGTCCTCGACCAAATACAGATACTTATGGGGGTCCTCGACCAAATACAGATACTTATGGGGGTCCTCGGTCAAATACAGATACTTATGGGGGTCCCAAATACAGATACTTATGGGGGTCCTCGACCAAATACAGATACTTATGGGGGTCCTCGACCAAATACAGATACTTATGGGGGTCCTCGACCAAATACAGATACTTATGGGGGTCCTCGACCAAATACAGATACTTATGGGGGTCCTCGGCCAAATACAGATACTTATGGGGGTCCTCGACCAAATACAGATACTTATGGGGGTCCTCGACCAAATACAGATACTTATGGGGGTCCTCGGCCAAATACAGATACTTATGGGGGTCCTCGGCCAAATACAGATACTTATGGGGGTCCCAAATACAGATACTTATGGGGGTCCTCGACCAAATACAGATACTTATGGGGGTCCTCGACCAAATACAGATACTTATGGGGGTCCTCGGTCAAATACAGATACTTATGGGGGTCCCAAATACAGATACTTATGGGGGTCCTCGACCAAATACAGATACTTATGGGGGTCCTCGACCAAATACAGATACTTATGGGGGTCCTCGACCAAATACAGATACTTATGGGGGTCCTCGACCAAATACAGATACTTATGGGGGTCCTCGGCCAAATACAGATACTTATGGGGGTCCTCGACCAAATACAGATACTTATGGGGGTCCTCGACCAAATACAGATACTTATGGGGGTCCTCGACCAAATACAGATACTTATGGGGGTCCTCGGCCAAATACAGATACTTATGGGGGTCCCAAATACAGATACTTATGGGGGTCCTCGACCAAATACAGATACTTATGGGGGTCCTCGACCAAATACAGATACTTATGGGGGTCCTCGGTCAAATACAGATACTTATGGGGGTCCCAAATACAGATACTTATGGGGGTCCTCGACCAAATACAGATACTTATGGGGGTCCTCGACCAAATACAGATACTTATGGGGGTCCTCGACCAAATACAGATACTTATGGGGGTCCTCGACCAAATACAGATACTTATGGGGGTCCTCGGCCAAATACAGATACTTATGGGGGTCCTCGACCAAATACAGATACTTATGGGGGTCCTCGACCAAATACAGATACTTATGGGGGTCCTCGGCCAAATACAGATACTTATGGGGGTCCTCGGCCAAATACAGATACTTATGGGGGTCCTCGACCAAATACAGATACTTATGGGGGTCCCAAATACAGATACTTATGGGGGTCCTCGACCAAATACAGATACTTATGGGGGTCCTCGGCCAAATACAGATACTTATGGGGGTCCTCGACCAAATACAGATACTTATGGGGGTCCCAAATACAGATACTTATGGGGGTCCTCGACCAAATACAGATACTTATGGGGGTCCCAAATACAGATACTTATGGGGGTCCCAAATACAGATACTTATGGGGGTCCTCGGCCAAATACAGATACTTATGGGGGTCCTCGACCAAATACAGATACTTATGGGGGTCCTCGGCCAAATACAGATACTTATGGGGGTCCCAAATACAGATACTTATGGGGGTCCCAAATACAGATACTTATGGGGGTCCCAAATACAGATACTTATGGGGGTCCCAAATACAGATACTTATGGGGGTCCTCGACCAAATACAGATACTTATGGGGGTCCTCGGCCAAATACAGATACTTATGGGGGTCCTCGACCAAATACAGATACTTATGGGGGTCCCAAATACAGATACTTATGGGGGTCCTCGGCCAAATACAGATACTTATGGGGGTCCTCGACCAAATACAGATACTTATGGGGGTCCTCGACCAAATACAGATACTTATGGGGGTCCTCGACCAAATACAGATACTTATGGGGGTCCTCGACCAAATACAGATACTTATGGGGGTCCTCGGCCAAATACAGATACTTATGGGGGTCCTCGGCCAAATACAGATACTTATGGGGGTCCTCGGCCAAATACAGATACTTATGGGGGTCCTCGGCCAAATACAGATACTTATGGGGGTCCCAAATACAGATACTTATGGGGGTCCCAAATACAGATACTTATGGGGGTCCCAAATACAGATACTTATGGGGGTCCCAAATACAGATACTTATGGGGGTCCCAAATACAGATACTTATGGGGGTCCTCGACCAAATACAGATACTTATGGGGGTCCCAAATACAGATACTTATGGGGGTCCTCGGCCAAATACAGATACTTATGGGGGTCCTCGACCAAATACAGATACTTATGGGGGTCCTCGGCCAAATACAGATACTTATGGGGGTCCTCGACCAAATACAGATACTTATGGGGGTCCTCGACCAAATACAGATACTTATGGGGGTCCCAAATACAGATACTTATGGGGGTCCTCGGCCAAATACAGATACTTATGGGGGTCCTCGACCAAATACAGATACTTATGGGGGTCCTCGGCCAAATACAGATACTTATGGGGGTCCCAAATACAGATACTTATGGGGGTCCTCGACCAAATACAGATACTTATGGGGGTCCTCGGCCAAATACAGATACTTATGGGGGTCCTCGACCAAATACAGATACTTATGGGGGTCCTCGACCAAATACAGATACTTATGGGGGTCCTCGACCAAATACAGATACTTATGGGGGTCCTCGGCCAAATACAGATACTTATGGGGGTCCTCGGCCAAATACAGATACTTATGGGGGTCCCAAATACAGATACTTATGGGGGTCCCAAATACAGATACTTATGGGGGTCCTCGGCCAAATACAGATACTTATGGGGGTCCTCGACCAAATACAGATACTTATGGGGGTCCTCGACCAAATACAGATACTTATGGGGGTCCTCGGCCAAATACAGATACTTATGGGGGTCCTCGACCAAATACAGATACTTATGGGGGTCCCAAATACAGATACTTATGGGGGTCCCAAATACAGATACTTATGGGGGTCCCAAATACAGATACTTATGGGGGTCCTCGGCCAAATACAGATACTTATGGGGGTCCTCGACCAAATACAGATACTTATGGGGGTCCTCGGCCAAATACAGATACTTATGGGGGTCCTCGGCCAAATACAGATACTTATGGGGGTCCTCGACCAAATACAGATACTTATGGGGGTCCCTGACCAAATACAGATACTTATGGGGGTCCTCGGCCAAATACAGATACTTATGGGGGTCCTCGACCAAATACAGATACTTATGGGGGTCCCTGACCAAATACAGATACTTATGGGGGTCCTCGGCCAAATACAGATACTTATGGGGGTCCTCGACCAAATACAGATACTTATGGGGGTCCCAAATACAGATACTTATGGGGGTCCTCGGCCAAATACAGATACTTATGGGGGTCCCAAATACAGATACTTATGGGGGTCCTCGACCAAATACAGATACTTATGGGGGTCCTCGGCCAAATACAGATACTTATGGGGGTCCCAAATACAGATACTTATGGGGGTCCTCGACCAAATACAGATACTTATGGGGGTCCTCGGCCAAATACAGATACTTATGGGGGTCCTCGACCAAATACAGATACTTATGGGGGTCCCTGACCAAATACAGATACTTATGGGGGTCCCTGACCAAATACAGATACTTATGGGGGTCCCAAATACAGATACTTATGGGGGTCCTCGACCAAATACAGATACTTATGGGGGTCCCTGACCAAATACAGATACTTATGGGGGTCCCTGACCAAATACAGATACTTATGGGGGTCCCAAATACAGATACTTATGGGGGTCCCTGACCAAATACAGATACTTATGGGGGTCCCTGACCAAATACAGATACTTATGGGGGTCCCTGACCAAATACAGATACTTATGGGGGTCCCAAATACAGATACTTATGGGGGTCCTCGACCAAATACAGATACTTATGGGGGTCCTCGGCCAAATACAGATACTTATGGGGGTCCTCGACCAAATACAGATACTTATGGGGGTCCTCGACCAAATACAGATACTTATGGGGGTCCTCGGCCAAATACAGATACTTATGGGGGTCCTCGACCAAATACAGATACTTATGGGGGTCCTCGACCAAATACAGATACTTATGGGGGTCCTCGACCAAATACAGATACTTATGGGGGTCCCAAATACAGATACTTATGGGGGTCCCAAATACAGATACTTATGGGGGTCCCAAATACAGATACTTATGGGGGTCCTCGACCAAATACAGATACTTATGGGGGTCCTCGACCAAATACAGATACTTATGGGGGTCCCAAATACAGATACTTATGGGGGTCCTCGGCCAAATACAGATACTTATGGGGGTCCCAAATACAGATACTTATGGGGGTCCTCGACCAAATACAGATACTTATGGGGGTCCTCGGCCAAATACAGATACTTATGGGGGTCCCAAATACAGATACTTATGGGGGTCCCAAATACAGATACTTATGGGGGTCCTCGACCAAATACAGATACTTATGGGGGTCCTCGACCAAATACAGATACTTATGGGGGTCCCAAATACAGATACTTATGGGGGTCCTCGACCAAATACAGATACTTATGGGGGTCCCAAATACAGATACTTATGGGGGTCCTCGACCAAATACAGATACTTATGGGGGTCCTCGGCCAAATACAGATACTTATGGGCGTCCTCGGCCAAATACAGATACTTATGGGGGTCCTCGACCAAATACAGATACTTATGGGGGTCCTCGACCAAATACAGATACTTATGGGGGTCCTCGACCAAATACAGATACTTATGGGGGTCCTCGACCAAATACAGATACTTATGGGGGTCCTCGACCAAATACAGATACTTATGGGGGTCCCAAATACAGATACTTATGGGGGTCCTCGACCAAATACAGATACTTATGGGGGTCCTCGGCCAAATACAGATACTTATGGGGGTCCTCGACCAAATACAGATACTTATGGGGGTCCTCGACCAAATACAGATACTTATGGGGGTCCTCGACCAAATACAGATACTTATGGGGGTCCCAAATACAGATACTTATGGGGGTCCTCGGCCAAATACAGATACTTATGGGGGTCCCAAATACAGATACTTATGGGGGTCCCAAATACAGATACTTATGGGGGTCCTGACCAAATACAGATACTTATGGGGGTCCTGACCAAATACAGATACTTATGGGGGTCCTCGGCCAAATACAGATACTTATGGGGGTCCCAAATACAGATACTTATGGGGGTCCTGACCAAATACAGATACTTATGGGGGTCCTGACCAAATACAGATACTTATGGGGGTCCTCGGCCAAATACAGATACTTATGGGGGTCCCAAATACAGATACTTATGGGGGTCCTCGGCCAAATACAGATACTTATGGGGGTCCTCGACCAAATACAGATACTTATGGGGGTCCTCGACCAAATACAGATACTTATGGGGGTCCTCGGCCAAATACAGATACTTATGGGGGTCCTCGACCAAATACAGATACTTATGGGGGTCCCAAATACAGATACTTATGGGGGTCCTCGGCCAAATACAGATACTTATGGGGGTCCCAAATACAGATACTTATGGGGGTCCTCGACCAAATACAGATACTTATGGGGGTCCCAAATACAGATACTTATGGGGGTCCCAAATACAGATACTTATGGGGGTCCTCGACCAAATACAGATACTTATGGGGGTCCTCGACCAAATACAGATACTTATGGGGGTCCCAAATACAGATACTTATGGGGGTCCTCGACCAAATACAGATACTTATGGGGGTCCTCGACCAAATACAGATACTTATGGGGGTCCTGACCAAATACAGATACTTATGGGGGTCCCAAATACAGATACTTATGGGGGTCCCAAATACAGATACTTATGGGGGTCCTGACCAAATACAGATACTTATGGGGGTCCTCGGCCAAATACAGATACTTATGGGGGTCCCAAATACAGATACTTATGGGGGTCCCAAATACAGATACTTATGGGGGTCCTCGGCCAAATACAGATACTTATGGGGGTCCCAAATACAGATACTTATGGGGGTCCTCGACCAAATACAGATACTTATGGGGGTCCCAAATACAGATACTTATGGGGGTCCTCGACCAAATACAGATACTTATGGGGGTCCTCGACCAAATACAGATACTTATGGGGGTCCTGACCAAATACAGATACTTATGGGGGTCCCAAATACAGATACTTATGGGGGTCCCAAATACAGATACTTATGGGGGTCCTGACCAAATACAGATACTTATGGGGGTCCTCGGCCAAATACAGATACTTATGGGGGTCCCAAATACAGATACTTATGGGGGTCCCAAATACAGATACTTATGGGGGTCCTCGACCAAATACAGATACTTATGGGGGTCCTCGGCCAAATACAGATACTTATGGGGGTCCTCGACCAAATACAGATACTTATGGGGGTCCTCGACCAAATACAGATACTTATGGGGGTCCTCGACCAAATACAGATACTTATGGGTGCTTTTCTACCTTATAGGGTTAAATTAATCGTCTCGCCTGCCAGAACCGCAGCGTAACGTTATCCAGGGGTTTATATTCTTTAATCCATGTTTTGATCCGATCGTATCGTTATCTGTCGCTCGTTAGCATAACATAGTCCAAGTGGGACACCTAGTGGCCGCGGCCATTTTGAAGATGCGCGTGCATCCACTTGGACTCTATGTGCTGCTTTCACTCTATGGGCTGCTCTATGGACTCTATGGGCTGCTCTATGGACTCTATGGGCTGCTCTATGGACTCTATGTGCTGCTCTATGGACTCTATGTGCTGCTCTATGGACTCTATGGGCTGCTCTATGGACTCTATGGGCTGCTCTATGGACTCTATGGTCTGCTCTATGGACTCTATGGGCTGCTCTATGGACTCTATGTGCTGCTCTATGGACTCTATGTGCTGCTCTATGGACTCTATGGTCTGCTCTATGGACTCTATGGGCTGCTCTATGGACTATATGGGCTGCTCTATGGACTCTATGGGCTGCTCTATGGACTCTATGGGCTGCTCTATGGACTCTATGGTCTGCTCTATGGACTCCATGGTCTGCTCTATGGACTCTATGGTCTGCTCTATGGACTCCATGGTCTGCTCTATGGACTCTATGGGCTGCTCTATGGACTCTATGGGCTGCTCTATGGACTCTATGGGCTGCTCTATGGACTCCATGGTCTGCTCTATGGACTCTATGGGCTGCTCTATGGACTCTATGTGCTGCTCTATGGACTCTATGGGCTGCTCTATGGACTCTATGGGCTGCTCTATGGACTCTATGGGCTGCTCTATGGACTCTATGGGCTGCTCTATGGACTCTATGGTCTGCTCTATGGACTATATGGGCTGCTCTATGGACTCTATGGGCTGCTCTATGGATTCTATGTGCTGCTCTATGGACTCTATGGGCTGCTCTATGGACTCTATGTGCTGCTCTATGGACTCTATGTGCTGCTCTATGGACTCTATGGGCTGCTCTATGGACTCTATGGTCTGCTCTATGGACTCTATGTGCTGCTCTATGGACTCTATGGTCTGCTCTATGGACTCTATGTGCTGCTCTATGGACTCTATGTGCTGCTCTATGGACTCTATGGTCTGCTCTATGGACTCTATGGGCTGCTCTATGGACTCTATGGGCTGCTCTATGGACTCTATGGGCTGCTCTATGGACTCTATGGGCTGCTCTATGGACTCTATGGGCTGCTCTATGGACTCTATGGGCTGCTCTATGGACTCTATGGACTCTATGGGCTGCTCTATGGACTCTATGGGCTGCTCTATGGACTCTATGGTCTGCTCTATGGACTCTATGGGCTGCTCTATGGACTCCATGGTCTGCTCTATGGACTCTATGGACTCTATGGGCTGCTCTATGGACTCCATGGTCTGCTCTATGGACTCTATGGACTCTATGGGCTGCTCTATGGACTCTATGGGTTGCTTTCAAAGGCCTGTATCTCCTAAATCGGCAAAATGAATGTAGTTTTCTGGTGAAAACAAGGTTTTTCAAACGGCCTGTAGCAGGCGCTGTGATGCTCGCGGGCAGGGTTTTACCACCACAACACCCGGTGAAGACACCACACACAGCATTACGTCATTGTAACATCCGGTTACGGATATTTGGCTCTTCAAAATAAGGGTTGCGCGCCGTGCGATAAAACCTTGGCGATGCGCGGTAGATAGATGAATTTATCCTGGCGGTCAAACGGTTTTAATCGGCCTTGAAAAGACTTGATTCCATAGAAACATGGAGAACGCGCACACACGCACACACGCACGCGCACACACGCACGCACGCACACGCACACGCACACTGCATTCATGAATGATGTACGCCGGTGTCTCGTTCTCTTGTTCTCTTTGATGTAGTCTCTCGCCCATAATGATCATAGCACCGATCTGACATCTGTCTAAGAGCACTGCATGTGTGGGCGAGAGACTACTGCTCTGTATGAGAGAGAGAGAGAGAGAGACCTCTGTGTGTGGGCGAGAGACTACTGCTCTGTATGAGAGAGAGAGAGAGAGAGAGAGACCTCTGTGTGTGGGCGAGAGACTACTGCTCTGTATGAGAGAGAGAGAGAGAGAGACCTCTGTGTGTGGGCGAGAGACTACTGCTCTGTATGAGAGAGAGAGAGAGAGAGACCTCTGTGTGTGGGCGAGAGACTACTGCTCTGTATGAGAGAGAGAGAGAGAGAGACCTCTGTGTGTGGGCGAGAGACTACTGCTCTGTATGAGAGAGAGAGAGAGAGAGACCTCTGTGTGTGGGCGAGAGACTACTGCTCTGTATGAGAGAGAGAGAGAGAGAGAGAGAGACCTCTGTGTGTGGGCGAGAGACTGCTAGACTGTATGTATGAGAGAGAGAGAATCTCTATCCCCAATTTATTTCCACAAAGCATAGACCTGTGCGTGCGTGTTGTGTAGAGACTAGTGCGTGCGTGCGTGCGTGCGTGTTGTGTAGAGACTAGTGCGTGCGTGCGTGCGTGCGTGCGTGCGTGCGTGCGTGCGTGCGTGCGTGCGTGCGTTGCTTGCGTGCGTGCGTGCGTGTTGTGTAGAGACTAGTGCGTGCGTGCGTGCGTGCGTGCGTGCGTGCGTGCGTGCGTGCGTGCGTGCGTGCGTGCGTGCGTGTTGTGTAGAGACTAGTGCGTGCGTGCGTGCGTGCGTGCGTGCGTGCGTGCGTGCGTGCGTGCGTGCGTGCGTGCGTGCGTGCGTGCGTGTTGTGTAGAGACTAGTGCGTGCGTGCGTGCGTGCGTGCGTGCGTGCGTGCGTGCGTGCGTGCGTGCGTGCGTGTTGTGTAGAGACTAGTGCGTGCGTGCGTGCGTGCGTGCTTGCGTGCGTGCGTGCTTGCGTGCGTGTTGTGTAGAGACTAGTGCGTGCGTGCGTGCGTGCGTGCGTGCGTGCGTGCGTGCGTATGCGTGCGCGTCCTGTGTAGAGACTAGTGTGTGCGTGCGTGCGTGCGTGCGTGCGTGCGTGCGTGCGTGCGTGCGTGCGCATGCGTGCGCGTCCTGTGTAGAGACTAGTGCGTGCGTGCGTGCGTGCGTGCGTGCGTGCGTGCGTGCGTGCGTGCGTGCGTGCGTGCGCATGCGTGCTCGTCCTGTGTAGAGACTAGTGCGTGCGTGCGTGCGTGCGTGCGTGCGTGCGTGCGTGCGTGCGTGCGTGCGTGCGTGCGTGCGTGCGTGTTGTGTAGAGACTAGTGCGTGCGTGCGTGCGTGCGTGCGTGCGTGCGTGCGTGCGTGCGTGCAGACAGACAGTAGACTGTCTGTCTGTGGTACAGTAGACTGTACTGTCTGTGGTACAGTAGACTGTACTGTCTGTGGTACAGTAGACTGTACTGTCTGTGGTACAGTAGACTGTACTGTCTGTGGTACAGTAGACTGTACTGTCTGTGGTACAGTAGACTGTCTGTCTGTGGTACAGTAGACTGTACTGTCTGTGGTACAGTAGACTGTACTGTCTGTGGTACAGTAGACTGTACTGTCTGTGGTACAGTAGACTGTACTGTCTGTGGTACAGTAGACTGTCTGTCTGTGGTACAGTAGACTGTACTGTCTGTGGTACAGTAGACTGTACTGTCTGTGGTACAGTAGACTGTACTGTCTGTGGTACAGTAGACTGTACTGTCTGTGGTACAGTAGACTGTACTGTCTGTGGTACAGTAGACTGTACTGTCTGTGGTACAGTAGACTGTACTGTCTGTGGTACAGTAGACTGTACTGTCTGTGGTACAGTAGACTGTACTGTCTGTGGTACAGTAGACTGTACTGTCTGTGGTACAGTAGACTGTCTGTCTGTGGTACAGTAGACTGTACTGTCTGTGGTACAGTAGACTGTACTGTCTGTGGTACAGTAGACTGTACTGTCTGTGGTACAGTAGACTGTACTGTCTGTGGTACAGTAGACTGTACTGTCTGTGGTACAGTAGACTGTACTGTCTGTGGTACAGTAGACTGTACTGTCTGTGGTACAGTAGACTGTACTGTCTGTGGTACAGTAGACTGTACTGTCTGTGGTACAGTAGACTGTACTGTCTGTGGTACAGTAGACTGTACTGTCTGTGGTACAGTAGACTGTACTGTCTGTGGTACAGTAGACTGTACTGTCTGTGGTACAGTAGACTGTACTGTCTGTGGTACAGTAGACTGTACTGTCTGTGGTACAGTAGACTGTACTGTCTGTGGTACAGTAGACTGTACTGTCTGTGGTACAGTAGACTGTACTGTCTGTGGTACAGTAGACTGTACTGTCTGTGGTACAGTAGACTGTACTGTCTGTGGTACAGTAGACTGTACTGTCTGTGGTACAGTAGACTGTACTGTCTGTGGTACAGTAGACTGTACTGTCTGTGGTACAGTAGACTGTACTGTCTGTGGTACAGTAGACTGTACTGTCTGTGGTACAGTAGACTGTACTGTCTGTGGTACAGTAGACTGTACTGTCTGTGGTACAGTAGACTGTACTGTCTGTGGTACAGTAGACTGTACTGTCTGTGGTACAGTAGACTGTACTGTCTGTGGTACAGTAGACTGTACTGTCTGTGGTACAGTAGACTGTACTGTCTGTGGTACAGTAGACTGTACTGTCTGTGGTACAGTAGACTGTACTGTCTGTGGTACAGTAGACTGTACTGTCTGTGGTACAGTAGACTGTACTGTCTGTGGTACAGTAGACTGTACTGTCTGTGGTACAGTAGACTGTACTGTCTGTGGTACAGTAGACTGTACTGTCTGTGGTACAGTAGACTGTACTGTCTGTGGTACAGTAGACTGTACTGTCTGTGGTACAGTAGACTGTACTGTCTGTGGTACAGTAGACTGTACTGTCTGTGGTACAGTAGACTGTACTGTCTGTGGTACAGTAGACTGTACTGTCTGTGGTACAGTAGACTGTACTGTCTGTGGTACAGTAGACTGTACTGTCTGTGGTACAGTAGACTGTACTGTCTGTGGTACAGTAGACTGTACTGTCTGTGGTACAGTAGACTGTACTGTCTGTGGTACAGTAGACTGTACTGTCTGTGGTACAGTAGACTGTACTGTCTGTGGTACAGTAGACTGTACTGTCTGTGGTACAGTAGACTGTACTGTCTGTGGTACAGTAGACTGTACTGTCTGTGGTACAGTAGACTGTACTGTCTGTGGTACAGTAGACTGTACTGTCTGTGGTACAGTAGACTGTACTGTCTGTGGTACAGTAGACTGTACTGTCTGTGGTACAGTAGACTGTACTGTCTGTGGTACAGTAGACTGTACTGTCTGTGGTACAGTAGACTGTACTGTCTGTGGTACAGTAGACTGTACTGTCTGTGGTACAGTAGACTGTACTGTCTGTGGTACAGTAGACTGTACTGTCTGTGGTACAGTAGACTGTACTGTCTGTGGTACAGTAGACTGTACTGTCTGTGGTACAGTAGACTGTACTGTCTGTGGTACAGTAGACTGTACTGTCTGTGGTACAGTAGACTGTACTGTCTGTGGTACAGTAGACTGTACTGTCTGTGGTACAGTAGACTGTACTGTCTGTGGTACAGTAGACTGTACTGTCTGTGGTACAGTAGACTGTACTGTCTGTGGTACAGTAGACTGTACTGTCTGTGGTACAGTAGACTGTACTGTCTGTGGTACAGTAGACTGTACTGTCTGTGGTACAGTAGACTGTACTGTCTGTGGTACAGTAGACTGTACTGTCTGTGGTACAGTAGACTGTACTGTCTGTGGTACAGTAGACTGTACTGTCTGTGGTACAGTAGACTGTACTGTCTGTGGTACAGTAGACTGTACTGTCTGTGGTACAGTAGACTGTACTGTCTGTGGTACAGTAGACTGTACTGTCTGTGGTACAGTAGACTGTACTGTCTGTGGTACAGTAGACTGTACTGTCTGTGGTACAGTAGACTGTACTGTCTGTGGTACAGTAGACTGTACTGTCTGTGGTACAGTAGACTGTACTGTCTGTGGTACAGTAGACTGTACTGTCTGTGGTACAGTAGACTGTACTGTCTGTGGTACAGTAGACTGTACTGTCTGTGGTACAGTAGACTGTACTGTCTGTGGTACAGTAGACTGTACTGTCTGTGGTACAGTAGACTGTACTGTCTGTGGTACAGTAGACTGTACTGTCTGTGGTACAGTAGACTGTACTGTCTGTGGTACAGTAGACTGTACTGTCTGTGGTACAGTAGACTGTACTGTCTGTGGTACAGTAGACTGTACTGTCTGTGGTACAGTAGACTGTACTGTCTGTGGTACAGTAGACTGTACTGTCTGTGGTACAGTAGACTGTACTGTCTGTGGTACAGTAGACTGTACTGTCTGTGGGTACAGTAGACTGTACTGTCTGTGGTACAGTAGACTGTACTGTCTGTGGTACAGTAGACTGTACTGTCTGTGGTACAGTAGACTGTACTGTCTGTGGTACAGTAGACTGTACTGTCTGTGGTACAGTAGACTGTCTGTCTGTCTGTCTGTCTGTGGTACAGTAGACTGTACTGTCTGTGGTACAGTAGACTGTACTGTCTGTCTGTCTGTCTGTGGTACAGTAGACTGTCTGTCTGTCTGTCTGTCTGTGGTACAGTAGACTGTACTGTCTGTGGTACAGTAGACTGTACTGTCTGTGGTACAGTAGACTGTACTGTCTGTGGTACAGTAGACTGTACTGTCTGTGGTACAGTAGACTGTACTGTCTGTGGTACAGTAGACTGTACTGTCTGTGGTACAGTAGACTGTACTGTCTGTGGTAC
>NW_027638443.1:0-16288 GCF_951216825.1 Electrona antarctica | reverse complement strand
GAGGCCATGGGCCATGGTGCCGTCACCCTCACTGGGTGATGAATGGCCGGCTAATTGTGCTTCATCCACACTTATCATATCACCTCAGCAACAACATCCACACCTCCCCCAAGCAGCATGGGAGTTAGTGCCCATTAGCCAGGCTATTAGGCCCACAGAATAAGGTGTAAGCTAATCAATAGGGAAATTTGCATCAAGTTGTGTATATGCATTCCGTATACAACACAGAGTTTAAATTGATTGTGCTTGCACGGCAAGGGGCATGATGTTTTGCATATGTATGCATTATGTTTTGTAAGGCCTTTTTTAGTACGATACTTGGCCCGTGTGTGGTGTGTGTGTGTGTGTGTGTGTGTGTGTGGTGTGTATGTGTATGTGTATGTGTATGTGTATGTGTATGTGTGTGTGTGTGTGTGTGTGTGTGTGTGTGTGTGTGTGTGTGTGTGTGTGTGTGTGTGTGTGTGTGCGTGCGCGCGTCCACTGCCGTCCAGAGCTAAACCACTGGACCTATCAGCACCAAGCTTTGTATGCACACTGTCAGTTGGCCAAATAAGTGCATTATAATATAACTAGAGCGGTGCCCGTTGGGCACTGGCCTACTTGGAACGATGCAAGTTGGATGCAAGGGTGATTACTACTAATCACCCTGAACTTAATACAGACCCTGTACTTAGTACACAAATTAATAAATTGACCCAAAAGTGACAACAAAACAAAGTATTGCCTTACTTACGGTATTGAAAGTATTCCAAGTTGGCCCTGCAGAGGCAACAAGTCGCCTCGGAAACATGGAAGTGAGTGTTGATCAAATGGAATACATTTTGGGGGTAGAGCATTCATTGTCTATTTCTCACTTCAAATGTTTTCAAAAACATTCTTGAAAGCATGTCGTTTAGTTAAATCGTTTTGTCACCGCTCACACAACGCATCTCTCTGTTTTTACTAACCACCATTTCGGTGGTCACCCCTTCACTAAAAACTGAACCTTGAATAGGCCTTTAACCGGCCACGCATGTGTCGGACTGTTGCATGTCGGACAACAGGCGGCTCGTCTGAAATATGGTCTGACTCTCATGGAAGACAGATGTCAGGCAGTGCTGTGGGGGCTTGGTCTATTAGCAGACCTCAGAGGAGACTGTGGGGGCTTGGTCTATTAGCAGGCCTCAGAGGAGACTGTGGGGGCTTGGTCTATTAGCAGGCCTCAGGGGAGACTGTGGGGGCTATAAGGTCTATTAGCAGGCCTCAGGGGAGACTGTGGGGGCTATAATGTCTATAAGCAGGCCTCAGAGGAGACTGTGCGCATGCAGTTTGCAGGCAGAAGCTCACAGCTTCCCAGAGAGGGTTGAGGTGGAGGCCGGACGATGTTCAACTCATCTGTTTGGTGAACACCAGAGAGACTATCTTGGCCTGGTCTCCCTTCATCAACACATTAGAACACCAGAGAGACTATCTTGGCCTGGTCTCCCTTCATCAACACATTAGAACACCAGAGAGACTATCTTGGCCTGGTCTCCCTTCATCAACACATTAGAACACCAGAGAGACTATCTTGGCCCATCGTCTCCCTTCATCAACACATTAGAACACCAGAGAGACTATCTTGGCCTGGTCTCCCTTCATCAACACATTAGAACACCAGAGAGACTATCTTGGCCCATGGTCTCCCTTCATCAACACATTAGAACACCAGAGAGACTATCTTGGCCCATGGTCTCCCTTCATCAACACATTAGTAAAACATGCTGCGGCTAGCAGTTCTGCTTCGAAGTACTACAAACTGCTTTGAGGTGGAGGGGAGGAGGAAAAGGGAGGGGCTTTGAAGAAGATTGAGACTATGCAGACATCTTGTTTTTCCCCCTCTATTCTACTCCAGTGGTTCTCAGCGTGAGAGCCGCCGTGACGCCAGTCCAGGTGCCTCAGAATACTTTGGTAATATTTGGAATTTGTCAATGTCGCATCAGTTTAACCCGAGTTAAGCTCACAGCGCGTCTCAACAGTCTGCTATTTTTGTTGGATGTCCCCCCCCAGAATAGGAATGCTGGCGTTAAAAGTGGTGAAAGTGAAATTAAATGGGTTGAGAATCACTGCTAGAGCCGTCAAAATCTTCTCTCATGGGGGTCCCTGGCATATCTCTTCAAATGGGGGTTCGCGGGCTAATTAGTGTCAATTTGGGGGTCCTTGACATTAAAACGTTTTGGAACCACTGATCTATGGGGAGGATTTCAGTGTAATATGTACAGATTTTGGGCTTTTTTCTAGTAGTGAATACATACACGGAATTGCCAATCTGTGTTATTTCACCGTGTTTGGGTGAGACCGGGTTGCTACTCTGCTCCAACCTCTCTCTATCGTTCCCCTTCTCTCTCTCTCTCTCTCCCTCCCACCAGAGAGTCGGGTCATTACCAGACTCCCCCCCCCCCCCCCCCCCCCCCCCCCCCCCCCGCCCCCCAGGTTTCTCATAATCAAATATTTGACCTAATGAAGGTATTTCATTACTGTGGTTGTGCAGCTTTGGACTGCTACTGCTTTTCATTTATCCCTGCCATTTATCACTCAGCTGACAGCAAGGGTGAGCACTACTTTGTCTGCGTGCATGACGTGCAAAACTGTGAGAATATGCCTGTGTGTGTCTTGTATGTGTATCGTAGCCCCTCTGATGCAGTGTGCAGGACAAGGCAAGTAATGCTGATTTGTCGTTAGTTGCGGTGGGGGTGGGGCTGTCCGTATTGATACGGTAGCAAAAATAGCAGGGGTCCCTCGATGGGAATTCTGTGCACACACACATGAACGCACGCACACACAGTCACACACACACACATAATTCCCATTCAGTTTTGAAAATACTCAAATTAAAATGTTGAGCATGATGATGAATGACGGAAAATACACTTTTGGTACAAGAATGGAATTGTGCGAGATTGTGTTCTTTCCCCGTTCCATCGTGTGTGTTGGAGATAAGAAGGATCGTGGGGTGCATGTCTTTGGTCCGACGTACTACAGTTCGACATGCAATAGTCCGACACCCTACCCTAACCCTAAACGCATGCGGAAGCCACGGGTGAATCTTAACGGCCATGCATGTGTCTTAACCTGCCACGCATGGCGGACTGTTAGTACGTCGGACCAACGCATGCACCCCAGGAGCATCGAGGTGACTAGATGGACAGGTCATTGGGGAGAAGACCTGGTCCAGACATGAGACACAGACTCATTAAGTTCCTGTTCCTGCTATCCAACATCCCATCTCCATCTCTCTAGACAAGACCCACATACCTGAGGCTGGCAGTGCCTCTGTCGTTCCATAATGTGTCTATTGGTCCCAACAAGGGTTAAATAAGTGTGGGGAATTTCCTATCGCCATGGCAGTCCGATCCCCGAGTGCCAAAACATCCTCCATAATGCCAGCAACAGGGTACCGACGCAGCAGCAGTAGTGTGTTAGGCGCTCTTTCGTTCCGGCAGCCATTCCGATATTAATCAATAATTGGGTTGTTTAATGTAGTTTTTAGTTAAATGTAAATTTATTTTAGTGACTTTTTCTAGTTATGTGTGTCCCGTCGTGTACACTATAGGCCTTGTGTTTTCCTATGTGGCTGCTTGACAAATTGTTGAATTTACAAATTATAATAATTGTTACCTGTTGACTATGTCATGCCCAAAAGTTAAGGATGTAAACGATTATTTTATTTAATGGTCAATTATCAACTAAGTGTATAACCGATTAAATGGATTAGTTCAACTTGCTGTAGCACATCTTATCTATGTTGCAGTTTAACAGAATGTCAGTCAGAGGTGTCAATAGAGTATGGATGGACATGCCTTGGCTGATGAATTGAACATTGTGGACCCTATTGGAAACAAGTGTAATGCTTAATTGGGTCGTCCACTCACAGTTAACAGCCTTTGTATTGAGTTTGTGCTTGAAATGTACTGTAATTCTGCAAACTGTTAATACATTTTTCAATCAATCAAAAAAAAACAGGGGGGAAAAATAAATGTACTTTTAAAAATAAACCCATGAATGTCTCTTTGTCTCTGGAATGAATGAATCTGTATGGAAACATTGGAACTGGATGGAAATGGACAGCATCGCAACATTTGGACTCTATGTTGTTGCCCCCCCTCTATGACTCTGATTGACAGGCAGCCACAGCTGGATACGTATTGAGTGACAGGCGGCTCACAGTGACAGCGCTTCACAGCTATCGGAAGCGGTGAGAAATACGATTGCATTGCAGGTTCCTTTTCTGTGTTGTCGGCGTATTGTTTGAACACAGTTGGAAGTGCTGCTGCTTGTCCATTGGGAACTATTGTTAGTGTGTGTGTGTGTGTGTGTGTGTGTGTGTGTGTGTGTGTGTGTGTGTGTGTGTGTGTGTGTGTGTGTGTGTGTGTGTGTGTGTGTGTGTGTGTGTGTGTGTGTGTGTGTGTGTGTGTGTGTGTGTGTGTGTGTGTGTGTGTGTGTGTGTGTGAGAACTTATTTTGCTTGTCAGTGATATCTCATAATGTATATAGTCTTGCGTAGTCCGACAACTATTCCACACTCTCTGAATGCTATCCAGAACTACTCTACAACTCCCAAAATCCGGTTAAGGAAGCTGCCATTTCGTTTCACGAAAAATATATTTTACAATATCTTTACATTTAATTTTATTTTTATTTCCATTTCTTCTAAGCAGCAAGCTATTAACCCATTCTGGACGGGAACCCCTTTTGGTGTTTTAACTAAGCATTATGTTACAGTTTAGCTATTGAAAAATAGCAGATCTACAAGCTCATAGTGCGCCACCGAGTGGCGCACTACGAGCTTGTAGGTCTGCTATTTTTGAAAAATCATGAAAATGCGGCACACATCTTTGAATATATATTCTTTCAGAACGAACGTTTTTCTTATTTTGATGTCAGGCCTAAATGGGTTAATTATATGCTTAGATGATTTCAATTAAAATTAAGGATAAATATGCACGACTGTAAGGACGAAACGGAAGTGGGGATCGAGGAGGCTTCACTTCCGCTTTATATTTCACTCATGATCAGAGCGTCCGTCGCTCCAGAGAGTCCAGACTGTATGTGACGGCAGCGTTTGAAGACTGCGAGAGGCAACAGTCTAGCCACGCGAGACTACAAAATGTATAACGCTAAACGCTATCCTTTCCTTGACACATTGAGAGTTCTCCATGGTGATGGCAGAAGATTCTCGTACATATGGAGCTGTTAAACCATGGTACTGATGCTAGTACATATGGAGCTGTTAAACCATGGTACATGGAGCTGTTAAACCATGGTACTGATGCTAGTACATATGGAGCTGTTAAAGCATGGTACTGATGCTAGTACATATGGAGCTGTTAAACCATGGTACTGATGCTAGTACATATGGAGCTGTTAAACCATGGTACTGATGCTAGTACATATGGAGCTGTTAAACCATGGTACTGATGCTAGTACATATGGAGCTGTTAAAGCATGGTACTGATGCTAGTACATATGGAGCTGTTAAAGCATGGTACTGATGCTAGTACATATGGAGCTGTTAAATCATGGTACTGATGCTAGTACATATGGAGCTGTTAAACCATGGTACTGACGCTAGTACATATGGAGCTGTTAAAGCATGGTACATATGGAGCTGTTAAACCATGGTACTGATGCTAGTACATATGGAGCTGTTAAAGCATGGTACTGATGCTAGTACATATGGAGCTGTTAAAGCTTGGTACTGATGCTAGTACATATGGAGCTGTTAAAGCATGGTACTGATGCTAGTATGCAGACTGCATGTCACGTCGCTCTATAGTGTCTTCTTATACTTGCTGTGGCATACTGCTTTGTGGGCTGTGTGTACTGCAGGCTTTTCTACAAGGTCTCCAGCATAATGGCAAGCTGTTCTCCAGTGTGTGCGTGCATGCGTGCATGCGTGCGTGCGTGTGACTGTGTGTGTGCATGTGTGTGTGGGCGTGTGTGCAAGAAGAAAAAGAGATCAGGATCACAGGGCTCAGTAGAAATGAAAATGATCGCCATATTCAGTTGTGTTGCAGCATCCTGGATGGCAAGCATTCACTCCCAAGTTGTGGATTGACTCCTTACCCACTTAACCTCGCATCCGGTTTGGTTCGGTTCGGTTTTTATTTTCAGAGTCATTATAGTGAGTCACAAAACAAAAAAAAAATATATATTTATGTATATGGAATCATATATACTTATCATTGTCAGTTCGTTTACATATATACAATAGTAATGATAGCAGTCCAAGTCTAGAGCTAGGGAGAAGCATCATGCCCACTATTTGGTGGCATGGCATCATTGGTGGGGAAAATGTTTTTTCTCCGAAATATTATTATATATTTCAAAAATTGTGAAAATATGATATGGTCTTTTTTTAACAAAATATTAAAATAAAAACATGATCACAAAAAAATATATATATATACACGGTGTGAGCTTATAGATCTGTATATGATTATAGGGCTTATAAGTAGTTGAAGCTGTTTCACACACAAGTGCAGAAACGAGGTAAAGATTTGTAGAATATCCGTGTGTCTTCACACAAACTATTCACACCTGCTCGGTGCAACATTTTTCACATCCTAGTGTTGCAGTTCCGCCCCACAGGACAGAACATCATCATCTATGCTCAAATATGTACTGTGCTGACTGTAATCGCCTTGAGTTTGAATATGACCCAAGTTTGTACCTTTAGTAGTAGGTTCTTATGTGAGAGACCTGGCACGCATCTGTGTCGCTTTTGACCATTATTTTATACTTTAGCTGTTGAAAAATAGCAGATATACAAGCTCGTATAGCGCTGTACCGAGTGCCGCGCTATAATCTTGTAGATCTGCTATTTTTGAAAAATCGTGAAAATGTGTGCAAATCTTTTAATATTCAGTATATTCTTTCACAGCAAACGTTTTCACTTATATCTTTGCTTCTGGGGGTTCCCTGGAACAAAACATATAATATTTGGGGTCCTTGACATGAAAATGTTTTTGAGAACGATATACAGTACGGTAGAAACATTTGTAGAATCGGCATCAGGTCTTAATGGGTTAAGAAACTCTCTTTTCCCTTTGGGTTTTTCCAAAGCTAATATCACTCTCTCACTCTCTAACAAGATGGTGGGAGGCCTATTACTGCATGTAGCCCTTTCCATGGCAGCTTTGACAAGAGGAATGCAAAATGTAAGCCCTCCCAATAACACACACACTCACGCACACACACGCACACACGCGCACACACGCACACACAAACTGGACTTCATTGGTGGACTATCCTCTTGGGTATCCAGCCATCCATCCATGCACCAGTGGTGGCAGCCAATCGCGGAGGCCTTTGAAGTGCAACAAGCCACCTCCCTCTTCATGTGTGTTACAGCTAGGCTTGGCATTGCAGTATAGACGGCCGGGGGGACATCACAGAGAGATGGATGCAGGAAACAGAAAGGGAGGATGGGTGGACGGGTGGGTGGGTGGGTGATGGGGAGTTGTTGTTGATCACAGGGGGGTGTGCTGTGTGCTTAGACTTGGATGAACAGAAAGAGAGAGTGAGTAATGTGGGCCTGAACAAGGTGTTTTGGGGCAGAATGCCGGCTTATTGTGATTTGAGGAGAGGGGGAGAAGAAGAAAAACGAGCCAAGATGGGTTTTGAAATCATCCAAGATCACATGAGGTGTGTTGAGTTTCCTCCAAAACACTTCATGACAGATAGTCATCTCCATCCATCCATGCATCCTTCACTACTCCCAACTGCTGAGAATGTCGTCAATGAGGCTTTCGTGTGCCTTGTCAGAAATGTGTTTAACTCCTTGGACGCCAGGGGGCGGTAGATGCTTTAGGTAGCAGGTGCCAGCCGAATTTGCAACATGAGCGAAGAAGGGGCGGTCTTGTTGTTTTGGTGGAAGAGAAACTAATCGAGCCCCGGGGATTTTGGCCGTTTTTACGCGGACGCTAGCGGTGGCTTGCTAAAAATGCAAAAAAATGCTATATATCTTTTTTTTAACTGCTCGATTATCTCCAATTAATCAAATCTCGTTCTCTGTGGGGTGGCGACCTGGACAAAGGTAGATTAATGTCGTTATCTCGGGCGTGGCGTCTAAACAGTTAAGATGGTGACACAACAGTGTCTGTTTATTTATGTCTTGTTTTATAGTCCACGGATAACCTTTATAAAGGTCTTCCCTCCAATAAGTCTGTTTTATTTCTTATCGCCGTTTGTCTGTGCTTTAGCATTTCTCGTCTTCCTGTATCCATCCCCCTCTGGTCTTTAGTTAAAGCTCCAATCAGTAGCACTCATACACAACATACTGCTGCTGCTGGACAGGAGAGAGAGAGAGAGATCATTTTGACGTTGGATCAGTCTTTTGAATACAATTTAATTTACTTTTAGTCATATTTTAGTCATCTGTAATATGTTAGTGTTAGTCTAGTTTTAGCCGACTATATATCGCAATGATTGTCAAAGAAATCTACAGTTGATTTTGTCAACTAAAATGTATTTTTTGAGGGGGCACGGTGGCACAGTCGGTAGTGCTGTGGTCTCACAGCTAGAAGGTCCTGGGTTCGATTCCCGCCGGGAACGCCGTGGGCGCTGGGGGCGTGTTCTCTCCTCCGCATCATCAGTGCCACCAGTCAATCTAAGATTTGATCCAAAAGAAATTGCAATAGTCATTCAAGGTTTTTTATTATCCTTAGGGTCATCCAAATAACATATTCAAAATGGATTATTATATACATTTTGGATCATGGTAAATTCAGGGTTTGAACGTTGGGGTACCATTGAAAACCTAATTCACATTTTAATTATGCTTAGCATGTGACATGTCAAACTAGGGGTTATTCATGATTCTGAATCAATTGCAAGCATTAGTTTTGCACGAAAAACACGTGGCTATGGCCGTTTTTAGCCCAAGGAGCGAAAAAGGATAGCGAAAAGATCAGCTATTTTCTTTTCCTTTTTTTTAAGTATAGGGCTTAAATGTTTAATGACAGTTGTGTAGCCTGAGCTAGTGAGACTCGGGGCTAGTGAGACTCGGGGCTAGTGAGACTCGGGGCTAGTGAGACTCGGGGCTAGTGAGACTCGGGGCTAGTGAGACTCAGGGCTAGTGAGAGTGAGACTCAGGGCTAGTGAGACTCAGGGCTAGTGAGACTCGGGGCTAGTGAGACTCGGGGCTAGTGAGACTCAGGGCTAGTGAGACTCGGGGCTAGTGAGACTCGGGGCTAGTGAGACTCAGGGCTAGTGAGAGTGAGACTCAGGGCTAGTGAGACTCGGGGCTAGTGAGACTCGGGGCTAGTGAGACTCGGGGCTAGTGAGACTCGGGGCTAGTGAGACTCGGGGCTAGTGAGACTCGGGGCTAGTGAGACTCGGGGCAAGTGAGACTCAGGGCTAGTGAGACTCGGGGCTAGTGAGACTCGGGGCTAGTGAGACTCGGGGCTAGTGAGACTCGGGGCTAGTGAGACTCGGGGCTAGTGAGACTCGGGGCTAGTGAGACTCAGGGCTAGTGAGACTCAGGGCAAAAGAGCAGAGTGCTAAGGCTAGCTTACAACAGCTGGAAGGTCGAACTGTCAGAGTTATGGACACATATAGTATTGAATGTACGTGCACTCACACACACACATGCACACGCAGTCACGCACACACACACACACACACACACACACACACACACACACACACACACACACACACACACACACACACACACACACACACACATAGACAAAATGTACACACAGACGGAACTCACATCTCTGAGCCAAGAGAGAGAGAGAGAGAGATCCAGGTAACAAAGCCTCTGACAGAACCTTAATTTTGATGTTTGCTTTGATGAAGGCATTGCTACACAGTAGTACACACGCACGCATGCGCACGCAGGAGAGAGGGGGATCCGGATAGACAGAGGGAAAGCTGATGTATGGTAAGGTGGAGTCTGATATTTCAGAGAGAGAGAGAGAGAGAGAGAGAGAGAGAGAGAGAGAGAGAGAGAGAGATAGAGTATAAGATTATCTGTCCTCATTCATGTGTGTATTTTCTATTTTCAGGTTGTGATTTGAGGCCATTACAAATAAGGTAAAGATTTACCATGCAGGAATTGCACAAATTAGAGTTGCGGAATGGATTACACGTGTTTTCATTTTATATTGATGCTAAAAAGAGTACATAATAATCATTATTAACCCTGCATCGTCTTTAAAGCCCAAACCACACCAATGGGTCTCCATGCAACTCCTCACAACCAAACGGTTGTGAGTAGACTCATGTAGACGCATGTAGTTGCAAGCAACCACAGCTTTATTGCCGTATTAATCACTATAGGAAGTTACGGTCACTGCCAAGATGTTTACAGTTACCTTTGAAGAGTCAATGCGTCGTAATTCTAGCTCCGTATCATGAAAATCCGGCTGAAAATAGCCCCATCGTTTGTTACCCAGTCGACACATAACCCACTTCCGCGATGCGACTCACAAACAAAGAGCAGAGCGAGCCAAGATGGTCCATACCCCCTCGTTCACTTTGCATTGGACTGAGTTTCCCAGAAGCCCTTGCAAGCCAGTGATAGGTCGATTCCCGGTTACGTCATCATAAAGCGCCAGCCTCGTCATACGATGTCCGTGACAAAGCCGGTATTTCATAAAAGTCCCGATGTGCTGGTTGGTACCTTGCATGGCTTCCGCCGCAATCGGTGTATGAATGTGTGTGTGAATGGGTGAATGTAATGCACTATGTAAAGCACCTTTGATAAAGGTGCTATATAAATGCCCCATTTACCATTTATTTTACCATGCACCGACGTGCAACAGGACATTTAAACGGGGCGTCACCTCACAGCACAGAGCTCTTCAGTGTTAATAAAAAACATGAGATGTTTTGTTTGGTATAATATTATGAGGCAGATGCCTGAAAATACTGTACATTAAAACAGTCGAACAGTCGATGTGGGAAAGCTATAGCCTTATAGCACTGGAGCAGGTCACGCATTGTGTCCATGTGTGTGAGGGTCAGCATATAGTGGCTGATGTGCAGAGTTAAATATTTAGATTGACTGTCAGACTGGTTCAGGTTGAACTTGAACAAGGTACAGAGAGAGAGAGAGAGAGAGAGAGAGAGAGACTCACAGGAACAGGGAGAAACAACGGGCGGAGTTTGTTGTGAGAACGTAGCAGTATGTGCTATGTTTTCGTTTTCTGTTTGTTTTCTGTTGCCATGGCAGCAGCAAGTGAAGTTAGCTTGTGTCTGACGCTTTGACCTCCATCTTTGAAGTATGACAAGCTCTTGGAAAACACACTGAGATGTTTGCCTGGTTCACTTTCAAACATGCTATGCACGCACACGCACGTGCGTGCACGTTTGAAAGTGAACCTGACCCTGACCTGACCCATGCACGCACGCATACGCACACACAGCACACACACACACACACACACACACACGGACGGACAGACGGACGGACGATGGTATTATGCTACCTGTGAGGACATCAGCGTTTTAGGATGGTGATTTTATGAACGCCATCTTTATGAATTCTTGTCATTTTTAACACACGTAGATTACGCACGCACGCACGCACGCACGCACGCACGCACGCACGCACGCACGCACGCACGCACGCACGCACGCACGCACGCACGCACGCACACACACACACACACGCACACAGACGCACACACTCTCTCTCTCTCTAAGTATCATTTCAGTTCGTAGTTGCCCTCAGGTGGCGGGCGGGTGGTGTTACAGCGTGACACACAGACTGACACACAGACAGACAGACAGTTTTGGCCATATTCTATAGTTAGTACTCACTTCGTTCGCAACCAAGCACATTGGCTAGTGTGTGCTTGCATAAAGTGCTCCACTACATTTCACTGGGACCTGACGGTGAGAGAGTCCCGGACTACAGTATGTACTAACAAACCTCTCTCTACCTCTCTCTCTCCCCCTCCCTTTCTCTCGCTCACTCTTTCTCTCGCTCTCTCACACATCTGCTACTTCTGCTTTTTTCAATATTTTAAATGATTTAAATGAACATTTTACATTAATGCTTCTATCAGATTTACTAGCTCGATGTAGTAATGGAAGATTTCACTTCAAGGTTTTGGAGGGAAAGGGTTATGACGAAAAGAGAGTTGAGCCAGAAGGCAAAGCTCTCTGTCTTCCGAGCAATCTTTGTTCCTACTCTCACCTATAGTCATGAAGTGTTCCTACTCTCACCTATGGTCATGAAGTGTGGGTCATGACCGAGGTCGCGAATACAAGCGGCCGAAAGGAGTTTTCTCCGACGGGTGGCTGGCATCTCTCTCCCCATTTCCTGTCAGCCTACTATCTATCCCTCTATAAAAAATATAAAATGAAGGCAAAAGCTACAAAAACAAAAGATATAGGGTGAGAAGTTCAGTCACGCGGGAGAGACTCGGAGTAGAGCCAGGTTCGGGCATCTGGTTAGGATGCCTCTCGGGCGTCTCCCTAGGGAGGTCCTCGAGGCACGTCCCACTGGGAGGAGACCCCGGGGCAGACCAAGGCGCAGTTGGAGGAAATACATCGACTCACTGGCCTTGGAACGTCTCGGGATCCACCAGGAGGAAGTCACTAATGTTGCTCTGAATGGAGAGGGAAGTCTGGAGCTGTTGCCCCCACGACCCGACTACGGATAAGCGGTTGAAGATGGATGGATGGATGGATCCCCAGCACTCAAATAGTTGACGAGATAGGCATGCTTTGTGGAACACGAGGTGAATTCTCACAGCTTATGATATTGAAGACTGCAGCAACAGGGAGATCATCCTCCACTCTGATTAACCGACATCTGTATTTGTTTTTCATAATAATGTCCGTGAAGAAAAGATCTTCTCTCATAGATTATGTATACTGTAGAGCAGTGGTTCCCAAACGTTTTCATGTCAAGGTCCCCCAAATTGACACTAAGTATCCCGCGGACCCCCATTAGAAAATATATGCCAGGGACCCCCATAAGGGAATATTTTTACGCCTCTAGCAGTGATTCTCAACCCGTTTAATTTCAAGGACCCCCAGGTTGACATGCATTAGTACTCTACGGACCCCCATTTAATGGCATTTATATCTCTGGGACCCCCAATTTAGATTGTAAAATCAATGTCAATTGTACAAGTGTACAAATGGAACCAAACGGACCCGTTAGGGTCCATTCGTACACTCACAGAGTTACAGACCCATAATGGTCCATTTGGTTCCAAACTATCATTTAGCTGGGGACCCCCTGGAACTCCCTCAGGGACCCCACTTTGAGGAACCACTGCTGTAGAGGGAACAGGCGCATATTGCAGCCGCGGACAATCCCCTGTATTCCCCCTGCAGCAACTGTCTGAGAGCCAAGCCTCATGCAACGTGCTTCATGGGCCAAACGCAGTCTGTTTGTGTTAGTGTCCGCTCACTGGACAGCTCCAGCAGCCTCTTCTCCTGTTCGGATGACAGGTCATGGGTGGGCGGCAGTGGCTCAGGGCTAGAGATACTGTATAGGCCGGATAGGAACCATAGTGTTGATTTTGACAGCAGATTTTTTTCATATATCCTCTGAATAAAACTTTTAGTTTTAGTCATATTTTAGTCATCTGAAATGTCTTAGTGTTAGTTTTAGTCGACTAAATATCATACGATTTTAGTCAACTAAATCTACAGTTGATTTTGTCGTAATGTAATGTATATATAAATGTATTTCGGTGGGCCTTGATGCCATCATAATGGCTGATTTGACACTTGCTGCGTTGTGAAGCTTGTATAGATCGGCTATTTTCAGCATGCACCCAAGTGTAAAATGACTTGTGTCTTACTTCTCTTGCATGACTATATGTTTGCAAGACTAGTATGTCTTGCAAACATACTAGTCCCTTGCAAACATAGTCTAGTTTTTATTTGTTGAAGAAATTGTCAATATATTTAGTCTTAATTTTAGTCATCATAGCTTAGTTTTAATTTAGTTTCCATTTAGTCAGTGAAAAAGGGTAGTCGAAGAACATTTTTCGTCATCGTATTAGTCGACGAAATCAACACTGATGGGAACCGCGAAGTTCCCCAGTTCGATCCCTGTGGGCTCCCCCAGAGTTAGTGTTGAAGTGTCCTTGAGCAAGACTCTGAACCCCTAATTACTCCTGATGTGCAGGTTGGTGCCTTGCATGGTTTCCTCCACCATCGGTGTATGAATGTGTGTGTGAATGGGTGAATGTAATGCACAATCTATGTAAAGCGCTTTGGATAAAAGCTCTATATAAATGCACCATTTACCATTTCCATATAGGAGCAGGCCAATTGCTAGACACATATCCAGTGGGGGAAAAAATACTCACATGTTTGGTAAAAAAAGTATCAATACTGGAATGTATTTCATGTTTAAATCTTTAACCCATTTTGGGCGGGAACCCCTTTTGGTGTTAGCATTAGCATTGTGCTATTGAAAAATAGCAGCGGGTGGTGCGCTACGAGCTTGTAGGTCTGCTATTTTTGAAAAATCGAAGAACGACATGACATAGAAACATAGCTTTTTTCAGAAAACTGTCAGGATGTAGAAGACATTTTTAGAATCTGATCTCAGGTCAGAATGGGTTAACCAGATGATTGAGTGTTGGTTCTGGTGTCGTGGTACAGTAGCAAGGGCCCCGTCTATGGATGATGAGCACATTTGACGTGCAGTACGGCACCACATTTAGCACTTTCCCTTTCAGTCCTTTCTCCCCCCCGGCATAGTCCAGGACTACCCGTAGTCCCTGCACACCCCGACACTGTTTTAGCCCATTCTGACCTGAGATCAGATTCTAAAAATGTCTTCTACATCCTGACAGTTTTCTGAAAAAGCTATGTTTCTATGTCCGTCGTTCTTCGATTTTTCAAAAAATAGCTGACCTACAAGCTCGTAGCGCGCCACTCGGTGGCGCGCTATGAGCTTGTAGATCTGATATTTTTCAATAGCTAAAGCATAACATAATGCTAACACCAAAAGGGGTCCCCGCCCAGAATGGGTTAACAAACACAGCTCCTAACGTACAGTATGCATATTCACTGTCAGGCTTGTTGAAAATGTCTTCTCCGGTCCACCTACTGTACTGTACGCTGCTGCCAGATATGTTGCTAGACAGGTGGGAGTGCAGTGCAACGATCCAGGAGTCCCGAGTTGGTGTTGGCGTTGGCTAGCCTCGCTATATCTCTCTCATCGCACGTCTTTGGATAGTTTTCTCTTGGCTGTATCACACACACACACACAAAAAAAACTACCAACAGCATTTCATATGTCTGTAGGAGGGGGTTAGATTAGCTTTCTGCCTCTGCGGCCTTCTGAACAACTTAGTTGAATAGCCCTGCTATATGTTAGAGAGGGAGAGAGAGAATGTGGGAAAATACAAAACAAAAACAATATGGACTTGTGTTCGAGGCAACGCTTTTAGAGTTAGAGACTGAACAACAGAGCGGTCCTGCACAGGCCCAAAAGTACGTCTTCCATGAAAACAATTTGCTCTGGGTTTGAAATAAGGAATGCGCATGTGTGCGAATGCATGTGCAGGTGCACTTGTGTGTCCATGTGTGTGTCTCTGTGTGCGTGTGCGTGTGTGTGTGTGTGTCTGTGTGTGTGTGTGCGTGCGCACGAAAAAACCTAAAAAAGAAAGTACATAAAACTACATAAGGCACTTAGACAAGCAAACATATACAAATGTATGTTTCTCTCTCCTTACATCTTAAGTACAGACAGAGGGGAGAAAAAAATGAATAAATGAAAGGGAAAAGTCAAACATGCACATTATTTATGTGGTGCTGTATGTTTTGAACTGTACTTTGGTATACCGAAAAAGGTGAAAGAGTGGTCAGGTTCTCTCTCTCTCTCTCTCTCTCTCTCTCTCTCTCTCTCTCTCTCTCTCTCTCTCTCTCTCTCTCTCTGTGTTCCAGCTGATTTGAAATGAGTCTGTCATTCCGTACGCCGGCCTGGTAAATATTTCAGTGGTTCGTGGGCTTTAGGCTAGCTTGCAGTGCTAGCGTGTCATTCACCATTAGTGCTAAACTGCTGCCTCTGCAGCACCAATGTCCTGCACCTCCGACCGACCCTGCTCCCTCCCTCCGTCGCTCCCTTCGTCCGTCCGTCCGTCCGTCCGTCCGTCCGTCCGTCCGTCCGTCCGTCCATCCGTCCGTCCCTCCCTCCCTCCCTCCCTCCCTCCGCCCCGCGTGTGGCACGTCTCCTCTCTCTCAGGAGTCTTAAGGGTGCATTCGGAAATTCGCACTGGTGTGCTGCCCTCTTGTCATTCGTTTGTTCAGTGCATTCGATGCGTTGTCGTTGTAAAAAT
>NW_027638444.1:0-10000 GCF_951216825.1 Electrona antarctica | reverse complement strand
AGGGGAAGTGGTCGTCACAGCGAGGAGGGGAAGTGGTCGTCACAGCGAGGAGGGGAAGTGGTCGTCACAGCGAGGAGGGGAAGTGGTCGTCACAGCGAGGAGGGGAAGTGGTCGTCACAGCGAGGAGGGGAAGTGGTCGTCACAGCGAGGAGGGGAAGTGGTCGTCACAGCGAGGAGGGGAAGTGGTCGTCACAGCGAGGGGAGGAAGTGGTCATCACAGCGAGGGGAGGAAGTGGTCGTTACAGCGAGGGGAGGAAGTGGTCGTCACAGCGAGGAGGGGAAGTGGTCGTCACAGCGAGGGGAGGAAGTGGTCGTCACAGCGAGGAGGGGAAGTGGTCGTCACAGCGAGGAGGGGAAGTGGTCGTCACAGCGAGGAGGGGAAGTGGTCGTTACAGCGAGGAGGGGAAGTGGTCGTTACAGCGAGGAGGGGAAGTGGTCGTCACAGCGAGGAGGGGAAGTGGTCGTCACAGCGAGGAGGGGAAGTGGTCGTTACAGCGAGGAGGGGAAGTGGTCGTTACAGCGAGGAGGGGAAGTGGTCGTTACAGCGAGGAGGGGAAGTGGTCGTCACAGCGAGGAGGGGAAGTGGTCGTTACAGCGAGGAGGGGAAGTGGTCGTTACAGCGAGGAGGGGAAGTGGTCGTTACAGCGAGGAGGGGAAGTGGTCGTTACAGCGAGGAGGGGAAGTGGTCGTCACAGCGAGGAGTGGAAGTGGTCGTCACAGCGAGGGGAGGAAGTGGTCCTCACAGCGAGGAGGGGAAGTGGTCGTCACAGCGAGGAGGGGAAGTGGTCGTCACAGCGAGGAGGGGAAGTGGTTGTCACAGCGAGGAGGGGAAGTGGTCGTCACAGCGAGGAGGGGAAGTGGTCGTTACAGCGAGGAGGGGAAGTGGTCGTCACAGCGAGGAGGGGAAGTGGTCGTCACAGCGAGGAGGGGAAGTGGTCGTCACAGCGAGGAGGGGAAGTGGTCGTCACAGCGAGGAGGGGAAGTGGTCGTCACAGCGAGGAGGGGAAGTGGTCGTCACAGCGAGGAGGGGAAGTGGTCGTCACAGCGAGGAGGGGAAGTGGTCGTTACAGCGAGGAGGGGAAGTGGTCGTCACAGCGAGGGGAGGAAGTGGTCCTCACAGCGAGGAGGGGAAGTGGTCGTCACAGCGAGGAGGGGAAGTGGTCGTCACAGCGAGGAGGGGAAGTGGTCGTCACAGCGAGGAGGGGAAGTGGTCGTCACAGCGAGGAGGGGAAGTGGTCGTCACAGCGAGGAGGGGAAGTGGTCGTCACAGCGAGGAGGGGAAGTGGTCGTCACAGCGAGGAGGGGAAGTGGTCGTCACAGCGAGGAGGGGAAGTGGTCGTCACAGCGAGGAGGGGAAGTGGTCGTCACAGCGAGGAGGGGAAGTGGTCGTCACAGCGAGGAGGGGTAGTGGTCGTCACAGCGAGGGGAGGAAGTGGTCATCACAGCGAGGGGAGGAAGTGGTCGTTACAGCGAGGGGAGGAAGTGGTCGTCACAGCGAGGAGGGGAAGTGGTCGTCACAGCGAGGGGAGGAAGTGGTCGTCACAGCGAGGAGGGGAAGTGGTCGTCACAGCGAGGAGGGGAAGTGGTCGTCACAGCGAGGAGGGGAAGTGGTCGTTACAGCGAGGAGGGGAAGTGGTCGTTACAGCGAGGAGGGGAAGTGGTCGTCACAGCGAGGAGGGGAAGTGGTCGTCACAGCGAGGAGGGGAAGTGGTCGTTACAGCGAGGAGGGGAAGTGGTCGTTACAGCGAGGAGGGGAAGTGGTCGTTACAGCGAGGAGGGGAAGTGGTCGTCACAGCGAGGAGGGGAAGTGGTCGTCACAGCGAGGAGGGGAAGTGGTCGTTACAGCGAGGAGGGGAAGTGGTCGTTACAGCGAGGAGGGGAAGTGGTCGTTACAGCGAGGAGGGGAAGTGGTCGTTACAGCGAGGAGGGGAAGTGGTCGTTACAGCGAGGAGGGGAAGTGGTCGTTACAGCGAGGAGGGGAAGTGGTCGTCACAGCGAGGAGGGGAAGTGGTCGTCACAGCGAGGAGGGGAAGTGGTCGTCACAGCGAGGAGGGGAAGTGGTCGTTACAGCGAGGAGGGGAAGTGGTCGTTACAGCGAGGAGGGGAAGTGGTCGTCACAGCAGATCCTCCACAGTGGCCTACAAATGGATCCTTTGTGCGTATGGTTCTCCGTATGGTTCTCCGTATGGTTCTCCGTATGGTTCTCCGTCCACAGCTCAGCTCAACGGATAGGAGAGCACTTGACACTAAACTCTGCCCCGGGGTTGGAGGTTCCAAAACCAGCTGGAGCTGTATCTATACCTGCACCAACTATATGTTCTGGACAGTTGTTGCACCAACTGCTTAACCCATTTAGACCTGAGGACGATTCTACAAATGACTTCTAAATCCTGACAGTTTTCTGAAAAAAACCCTATGTTTCTAGGTCGGTGGTATGTCTATGTCTCAAACTATTTCATGACAAGGACCCCCAGAATTATATGTAATCGACCGCCGACCCCCATCTGAAAATATGTCGTTCCAGGGACGCTCCCAAAAGCAAAGATTTAAGATAAAAACGTTAGCCGATCTACAAGCTCACAATGTGTCGCATCATCGCGACACATTGTGAGCTTGTAGATCGGTTATTTTCAAATGTCAGAAATGTATATATATATATATAGGGCTGAAGAGCGGTTTTGTAATGATAATCTAAATCTATACATGCAGTAACTATAGTAACTACACTTCATATAATCGCAATAGTGGCATAAAAGTACAACATGTGCGGATCTGAGATGTAGTGGAGCGGAAGTCAAAGTATTTGGAAAAACGGAACTATACTCAAGTAAAGTATACAAATACCACAACATTGTAGTACAGTACTTAAGTAAATGTATAGTTTCCACCTTCTGTAATGGAGAGCAGTAGCGGGGGGGGGGGGGGGGGGGTGGGGGGGTGTGTCGTGGGGGGAGGTGGAGGGGAAGCTGCAGCCATATAGTTAATACGTACACGCATAACGCTTACCATCAATAACGTTGGGAAAGATGGATGGGCCATATGCTGGGCCGTGGCAGGCCCACGCTCCCTACCATTCCTCATCATCTGCGAGCGAACGAGTGCAGCGAGCGAGACTCTGCCCCGTACCGGATTCCTGCTCGCTAATTGGAGACATGTGGTCTGATCAGCCTCTCTCTCTATACTATACAGCAGCGACACTGACGATGGGAGGGGGGGTGCGGGGGGGAGGGGGGGTGGCAGGGGGAGGGGGGAGGGGGGGGTGGGGGGGGAGGGAGGGAGCCAAAATGGTGGACAAACAGAACAGGACCCCAGTGTGGTGCATGCAGAGACGAAATGTTTTTATAATCGTCATACAAAGTCAATGCAAAGACGAGAATTGCGCGAACGTTCGCGGCGCGACCTGGCCAGACCTGGCCAGACCTGGCCAGACCTGGCCAGACCTGGCCAGACCTGGCGCGGTACAAACGGGACGGACCGGCGAGAATATATGTATTCCGTAGAGTAATGATATATTCAGGTCCAAGTCCTCATGGGGGCTCGAGCCCCGCCGCCCCCACGGAGTCTACGTCACTGGGTGCATGGCTGCATGCCTGGTTGAAATAATCCCACATGCCACCATTTCTTCGTATCATGGCGACTGTATGGCTGATGTCGGCGATATAATCGGCGCTGAGTGCTTTGTGTGTGTCCTCCAGCTACCTGCGTGCCGTTTCAACGTGTCCGAACGGTCAGTGGCGTGCACAGACATTTAGAGGGGCAGTGAAAAAGGGGCACCTTGTGCAGCGCGTGGAACCGGCCGGTTGCCTTAATAGTGTGAGATTTATAGATTTTGAGGCATAAATAATATATTAGAAGCTTTTGTTTTTATCAAGACTTGATCCATGTCAACATGGTCCACATACTGTACACTGTACCAAAATAAATCCTGATCCTGGGCTCTACACACCCTCCGCCAACCTAGTCCCCATATATGGGGGACATGGGGAGAGCAACGGACTTGAACTCATGCTTCCTTCATGCCTGAGTGTCCAAGTTGCTCCTTTACACCTGACAGGGGGGGGTTTCAAAAAGAAACCCCAAAAAGTTTTTTTAAGGGCACATTGCTGTCCAGAGGGCAAGGGCAGGTGGTGCTCTAGCACCCCTAGTGTCCATCTGTGCACGCCACTGCGAACGGTTACGGATATATATATACGTACAGACAGTCCTGTAGGTCAGGGACCCCCCCCAGGGGTCCTTGAGGCAGTTCCAGGGGGTCCCCAGTTAAATGATAGTTAGGAACCAAAATGAGATGTTACAAGCCCCCTTCCTTCCTCCATGCACCCAAATAACTTTGGTTCAAGAACTTGTTCCGTTCTAGATTCTTGGACCCTGATTGGTGCTCTCACGGAACCCGACAGACACTTATTTGGGTCCCGTTTCCCAACCAACTTTTAGAGTTATGAACCAATTCATTTACAGTGTAAAGTAACTCTGAACTGGTTCAATATAAGACAGGGAAGAAGTACCTGAAGCAGTTCAACCTAGAGTATTAAAATGATAGATGATAGAGACTGACAGCCCCCCCCCCCCCCCCCCCCGCTATTCATGTCAGTGGAAGTTGCTCAGTGGCGTTTTGAAGCACCCTGAAGAACCGTCTACTTCCGCATTTTTTCGATTTGGACACCAACATTGTGTCCAAAATGCGGAAGTGCAAACGAGCGCTCAATGTTAAAGCCCAGCTGTATGGGGTTCTCATCATAACTCCACGGGTCCACCTGCAGTCCCTCCTCTTACCACTAGGGCCGAGCACCTCAACGTTGCAGAGCCTCACTGCAGGGCCTTGAGTTCAACCCTGCGTGGTGGGGAAGGGGCCGCAGTAGGTATAGCCTATAGTTTCGGCTCCATCTCCAACAGACACATTAATAAACCCACAACATGTGGATGTTTTTATTTTACTTTTTTTTTGCCCTATTCTCCCTGGAGGTGTATCGCAAACATGCACATATAGGCGCAGCGAGCAGCAGCCGCAGCGAGCAGCAGCCGCAGCGAGCAGCAGCCGCAGCGAGCGAGAGCGTGATATTAATTAATCCATTTAGACCTGAGGACGATTCTACAAAATGTCTTCTACATCCTGACAGTTTTCTGGAAACCCTATGTTTCTATGTCAGCCGTTCTCAAACATTTTCATGTCAAGGACCCCCAGAATTATATGTATTTGGCCGCCGACCCCCATCTGAAAATATGTCGTTCCAGGGACCTCCCCAGAAGCAAAGATTTGAGTTAAAAACTTTGGCTCTGAAAGAATATAATAAATTCAAAGATTTGCGCCACATTGACACGATTTAAAAAAAAATAGCAGACCTACAAGCTCGTAGCGCGGCACTCGGTGCCGCACTACGAGCTTGCAGATCTGCTATTTTTTCAACAGCTAAAGCATAACACGATGCTATAAAACACCCAAAAGGTGGTTCCCGGCCGAAACGGGTTAAGGTGTATAGCCGACCTGCGCGTGGTTCCTTTGTGCCCAGCTGTAGGGCATAAATCGCTGGGTGTTTTAACGAGGCCATGGGCCCTAAGATCTCAAACCGTGCTGGAATGCATACCTGCGCGGCCGTGCCAAAAATGTGTCTGGGTCCAAAGCGGAGCGCCTATAGAGGACTATACTTATAGCGGCGGGGGGGGGGGGGGGGACTATACAGACCTAGGGGGGGAGGAGGGGGGAGGGGGGGGGGACTATACAGACCTAGGGGGGGAGGAGGGGGGGAGGGGGAAACAGAGGAACCGCCCAGGGTGGCAAAACAGCCTGGGTATAAGAGCTATGCTTCTATTGGGTCGTCTGGTTTAAGCAAACATGTGTGGAGTATATATATAGGTGTATAGGTGAGTGTTGGTGCGTGTGCGTGTGCGTGTGTGTGAGCGAGCGCGCACACACACGGGTGCATATGCACATTTTGTGTATGTTTATTGCAGCACAATAAAAGCTTCTCCCTTTTTTTACGAGACCTCTTAATATGTAGCGAGCAACTGAGTAAAAAAGGACGGGCAGACAGACAGACAGATAGACAGACAGACAGACAGACAGACAGACAGACAGACGGGGCAGACAGACAGACGGGCAGACAGGCAGGCAGACAGACAGACGGGGCAGACAGACGGGCAGGCAGGCAGACAGACAGACAGACAGACAGACAGACAGACAGACAGACAGACAGACAGACAGACGGGGCAGACAGACAGACGGGCAGACAGGCAGGCAGACAGACAGACGGGGCAGACAGACGGGCAGGCAGACAGACAGGTCATCATAACCCACATCAGCCACCTATTAATATGTCAGCGAGATTCAACATCAAACGTTGCATCATGAACTCTATAAAGTAGCTCATTATCGGTTGGAGTGATCAAACATTATTATCTTTTAGGCCTTTAAGGTTGAATTAGACTGAGAGGGAAAGGGAAACGATGGAGAGCAGAATCATTTGTGGAGAAAAGGCCGTTTCTTTGGTGACAGTAGGATTTATATCCAGAGACAGCTGCACGACAGGACACACACACACACCGTACACACAGACTGACTGACCGGCTGCTGAAATGTCTGGCTGACCGGCTGGCTGGCTGGCTGGCTGCTGAAATGTCTGGCTGACCGGCTGCTGAAATGTCTGGCTGACCGGCTGGCTGGCTGGCTGGCTGGCTGCTTAAATGTCTGTCTGTCTGGCTGGCTGGCCGACCGACCGACCGACCGACCGACCGACCGACCGACTGCTTAAATGTCTGACTGACTGACTGACTGAGTCCACTTTTGAGCCATCTTCCCCATGAACTCAGGCATTCTTCAACAAGCACTGGCAAGACAGGCTTTACGCACGCACGCACGCACGCACGCAGGCAGGCAGGCAGGCAGGCAGGCAGGCAGGCAGGCACGCACGCAGGCAGGCAGGCAGACGAAAACACAGACAGTCCCGTCTCGACCTTTTGGTGTGGTTTGGGCTTTAAAGACAAACAAACCCGTTGTCCCGTACCTCTGAACTGGGTGGAATCTACACCTGGCTCGCTGACAACCAACTATCATTACACCTGGGAGGAATACATCTCTCTTTCTTTGGGTGCAAAATAGACCTCTGCAAGGCTGATTGGCTTCACAATAAAAGTTCACAACATGAAATGCAATACTTCCATATGAGTCCTAACTTACAGCATTGCCTCCTGGTGAGAAGGAAAAGCGTCACATTGTTTCACAGAGAAGTAGTGGGTGCACTCTCTGCGCTGCCTCTAACACAAATGATGTTTGCAAGCCCACACAGCTGATTACTATCCAGTGAGTGCAATCATCTAAACTCACACACCTGCCTTAACTAGGCCAAATGTCACAGTGACCTCTTCTAATCAAGAAAGCCTTTCAATAGACGCCATAACAGACAACGTCACACTGATAAGCAACAGCATGCGCGCGCATCGCGGCAGCAGAAGAACACCACCTCTCATAAGATGCAATAGAAACGTTCTAACTGCACTCACGTGTAAAAAATGCCCCATCAAACTTTCAGATGCTGTTTTTATCCCAGTGTGGAGGAAGAATGATTAGGATTTGTATTGTGATCTCTCGCCCTTGAAATATATAATCCCTGGTTTCTGTTGTGTTTGAACAATAATAGCAATTCAAAACAGTTGTCCTCAAAACCACACCTCCAGTCGCTGTCATAAGAACGGGAGGTGCGCTCATGAACACGGCAGCAGAGCCTGTTTGTGCACGGCTGCACGCGCACCTGCAGCCCATCAAGTATAATGTATGCTTCGTCCCGCATGGTGTCGCGCACGCAGACCTCTACGCTCACAACAGTCGCATCTGCGATGCAATGTGAGCTTGTATATCAGCTGTTCTCTGTGCGCAATACTGTTGGGCTTTGAAGTATAAATGTCTCCTAGGGTGCATCTCACTAGCCAACTCACAAGAGGAGGTTGAATGGACTGAAACCAGCGCTCCCCAAAACAACAGGTTTGCAGATCTGTTGGGAATTGATTACATGAAACAGTCACAGTGCGCCCAGACCCAATGTTTGTAAACAAATAATTGGTCTATATAAGGGTCCTTAAGTCTTTCAAAAATAAAGCCTTTCTAAACATTATAACATACAATAGGCTATAAATTACATTATAAAACAACACAGGTGACAGTGTTATCACAAGAAAGAAGGACATGGAGACAAATCTTTCCAGTGTAAAAAGTAATCAGAAAGTCAAGCAAAGAAGATTTTAAATACAAGATCTGCTTCCTGGTCAGTAATACTACGCATGCACCTCTTGATACCATAACACCACACAGGCCTTAAAAACAAGGCTACAGACGACCCAAAACAAACTGGTCAGGATACTGCTTTAGTGCCATATGGGCTATGGCCTACCATCTAGAACCTGTTGAACCCTTTGCTCATTCTGTTTTGGTAGATGACAGCAGGCACGTGCACACATAGACATCAAAGGGGGCTTCAGGCCCTGCCCTTTTACCCGTCTGTAAAACAACTGTCCTCTCCAGACAACGAATGCAGCATTTACTGAAAGAAATGCATATGCCCTCCTCTCCTCTCCTTTCCATGCCATGCCGGAAGGAAGGCAGCGTTCAGGAGAATTGCTTTTTCTTCCGAAGTCTCCTGAACTTGAACACAGTATTTTGCGTTGAACAAATTTGTTTAGAAATCCATGTCGTTACACACCTGCATCTCCACTAGCTAAAGAGTGCTGGGTTGCACACCGAAAATAGCAAAAATAGCCGATCTACATCGCAGCGCGACGTGTTGTGAGAGCTTGTAGATCTGCTATTTTTGTCCAAAAGTGCCCTCTTAACGGGATTTTAGCCCCTGCCCTCTCTGTACGTCCCTAGATGACAGAGTACAGCAACTTGCAACGGGCCTGGTCTACAGAGTACAGCAACTTGCAACGGGCCTGGTCTACAGAGTACAGCAACTTGCAACGGGCCTGGTCTACAGAGTACAGCAACTTTCAACGGGCCTGGTCTACAGAGTATAGCAACTTGCAACGGGCCTGGTCTACAAATACTCTCCACCACAAAGACACCCACCATGTACCTGTCAAACTACTTTTAAAAACGTTCAAGACATGTACAAACACAACACCAGAGGGAGCTCCACAAGGGGTCACATTTGTTCTGCTATGCCACCAAAACATGGAACGCCCTAGTACAGTCATAACAAAACGTGTGAATCCCCTACTGTCCTTCAAAAGCACTTACAGGTGACTGGAATTCAGAACTGGCCCCTGTTGTAAAAATACATTCCAAGCCTGTATCACCATTAAACCAGACATGGTGCTTTATCTTGTGTGGTTCAATCCTTTTAGCATTGTATTTGTATTAAGGATTCATTCATTCATTCAATCAATCAAATCAGATTTTTAACAATAAACTATTCATTTTTTACCAAGACACGTTACTCCTTTGAAGACACAACATCACAGAGTTGTATGTATTCCGTAGTATAGTCTGTGGACACATGACCAATCAGCAGGGGTTCCATTTGTAAAATAATCACCACTTCATTGTACGACACATAGCGAAGATAAAGAGTATGCATCTCCATATGCTCACAACCTGCCACATAACATCACATCGCCATCGCTTCTAGATTTACTATTTTTGAAAAATAAAATAAATAAATAACTACAGATTAAACATTAACATTCATTTTTTCAGCAATTCACTAAACGTAGTTTGATGAAACACCCTGAAACAGCAGAAGCTCACAGTTAAGGTCCTGAAACAGCGGAAGCTCACAGTTAAGGTCCTGAAACAGCGGAAGCTCACAGTTAAGGTCCTGAAACAGCGGAAGCTCACAGTTAAGGTCCTGAAACAGCGGAAGCTCACAGTTAAGGTCCTGAAACAGCGGAAGCTCACAGTTAAGGTCCTGAAACAGTGGAAGCTCACAGTTAAGGTCCTGAAACAGCGGAAGTTCACAGTTAAGGTCCTGAAACAGCGGAAGTTCACAGTTAAGGTCCTGAAACAGCGGAAGTT
>NW_027638445.1:0-12139 GCF_951216825.1 Electrona antarctica | reverse complement strand
AGCACGCACATAGACACGCACTTACTGAATTGCTCTCAGCCACTCCGCTATTAGTCATTGGCTCTTAAGCAGGTCTTTGATTAGACACTTCCAATTATCATAAACACCTGGCACTGTGTGTGTGTGTGTGTGTGTGTGTGTGTGTGTGTGTGTGTGTGTGTGTGTGTGTGTGTGTGTGTGTGTGTGTGTGTGTGTGTGTGTGTGTGTGTGTGTGTGTGTGTGTGTGTGTGTGTGTGTGTGTGTGTGAGCGCTGCGGACAAAAATGATTGTGTGAAAAAAACGTACTGTGTATTCTGTCCAGGCACAGCAGATGGAGAGAGAGAGAGAATGAGAGAGAGAGAGAGAGAGAGAGAGAGAGAGAGAGAGAGAGAGAGAGAGAGAGAGAGAGAGAGAGAGAGAGAGAGAGAGAGAGAGAGAGGAAGAAGAAGTTAAATCAGACAACAGTGACAAGAGGAAACATGAAGTAGTTCAAGGTGCAAGAAATAATAAGCAAACATGTAATCATCATTATCATTATAATCTTTATTTCAACTCGGAGTACAGTTGAGGTAACCTGACTCCGCCAGATGGGGCAGCAGAGAGTACACTGGGTTCCCCCCCTCCTGCCCCCATCTGGGAACTCTCAGGCTTCGTACACACCTGTCGGACACATTGATCTGTCCGACCGACCACTGATTACAATTTTATGATGTGATGCCTCCATGTCCCACAATGCTTTGCGGGATTTGGGCGTTGCGACGATATGCGGAAATAGATGCACATATGTTCAGTGTAGTTTTCTTGACTGCAGCTAGCGGTAGGTTGTCAAGGCCGTTTTCACACAAAGGTCCGGATCAACTTATCAAGGACCAAGGACCAAATATTTGCATTTTGATTTTGGTCCGTTTGGTGTTCACACTGGACTTTGTAAAGCGTATCAAATATGTAAACAAATGACACGTGGACATGTTAAGCGAACCAAATAGTGAAAAAAGAAAAGAGGTCATTTTACGACGGAGGGAAAAAGAACATGAGGGGGTGCGGGAAATCACTGTCTACAATTTTTGGGCGCAACCTTCAGTCACACAGAGAGAAGAGAACAGTAACATGAATCATGATTGCAGCAACAACTTGAAATTGCATTAATTCTTAATAATTATTTTATTAGCCAAATAAGACAACAGATGAACAGAGGAGCAGGTGTTTGAACAATAATGTGCTTGCTGCTGGTGCATATAATTCACCGGAGACGTATAGCCTACAACAAAGTATCCCCGAATCCCGATAAAAAGGACTTTTCTTCCATGTGTGCACCTTAACCTGATTCGATATAGGCCTGTTATTTCTGCGCATCAAATCGACGGGCATTTCCATGTCATCTTATGGTTTAAACTTGAAGCCGTGCTGGTCAGTTAAGCTTCAAGTCAGAACAGCTCCGCTGCAGTTGACCTATATCACGTCTTTTGCTATAGTGATGTAATCAATTAATCATTTAGGACCACCTTATTTAACATTTGCTCCATTGGCTCTTTATGCGTGCGGCCGTGCGCTAGAGCGAGACAGGATGATTTTAAATATTTCTCTGTCTGCGTCTCTCCCATAGAGCTATAAAATATATCGGGTCTTTCCCCCCACATGTGCGCACGTCATAACTTTGCGTAGTGGCGGTGGCGCATGCTTAAAATAAACAGATCTACAAGCTTACATCGTGTACCATACCGTAAGTACCATTCGTGTCGATAACTTGTACATCTGTTATATTTGCGCATGTGAACCTCGTACGCTACCATTACATTTCTACTCTAGGCTCCTCATAGACATATATGCGTCTACTATTAAAATCAATAGTGATCCCCGTAAAAAAGACATGCTTTTAGAACTAATTATTAATGCAGCCTCACAACTGCCAAGGCCCGACGGCTATTTTGGCTATCGTCCTGTATTTCTGTATATAGAATAGAACTTAGTACCAGACTGGACTCACTCACTGGAGACAGCCGTGCGCAACTTGGACTCTCAAAGTTACGCACGGCCGTAGCCAAAATAAGTAATACAAACAAGCGATATAATAGTCTGTGTCACGTAACTCAGAAGACTACAGCCTAAACCCCACCCAGTGCTGTCAAGAACGGAAGTTCTCTCCTATTAGTTGGCGGTTAAAAACCACCCTTCTGTCCGATCTGAAGTCCCACCCTGTTCGTTGGCTGTTTTGACTACAAGGTGTCCGATGTGTTTGTTGTGCCCTCCGCCCCCACTTCGGACAGGTTTGTCCGATCAAACGACGTGACTCCCATTGAAAATGAATTGGAGCAGCAATCAAATAGCAATCAGGCATCGCACACGGACCGAACATTTGTTCTTTAGGTGTGTACGAAGCCTCAGGCAGACTAGATGCTCCGGCCACCAAACGGCCTGGCCAATCAGCGGCAGCTAGAGGCGGGATCAAGGCATACACAGTCCTGCCTTGATACACACAGAATAACTCATCCTATACTTCCCCACTTCCTTCACAGATGTTACCGATGATACTGTATATTTCATCAGTAAGATAATACGGTATATGGATATATGAATGGTATATTTGACCAGTAACAGTACATTATGGATATATGAATGGTATATCTGACCAGTAACAGTACATTATGGATATATGAATGGTATATCTGACCAGTAACAGTACATTATGGATATATGAATGGTATATTTGACCAGTAACAGTATATTATGGATATATGAATGGTATATTTGACCAGTAACAGTACATTATGGATATATGAATGGTATATTTTACCAGTAACCGTATATGGATAGTAGTTCCAAGCCTTCTCCGTCACATAGAAGATTTTCGGGACCACAGCTCTCGCCCAACTAGGGAGTTTACTGAAAAACACACAGAGAGAGAAACCAAACGCATTAATGCATCAGTGAAAGAAAACAAATTATCCCATTTTGACCTGAGATCAGATTCTAAAAAATGTCTTCTACATCCTGACAGTTTTCTGAAAAAGCTATGTTTCTATGTCAGTCGTTCTTCGATTTTTCAAAAATAGCAGATCTACAAGCTCATAGCGCGCCACCGAGTGGCGCGCTATGAGCTTGTAGATCTGCTATTTTTCAATAGCTAAAGCATAACATAATGCTAACACCAAAAAGGGGTTCCCGCCCAAAATGGGTAAATGCATGAGTGAAAGAAAACGTCAGTTTGCTGAAAAACAGGGAAACTATAGAAGAAGGCATCAGTTACAGAAAAGGACAGTTTAATGGAAAACACAGAGAAAACAAGAACAGACAAAGGGAGCAGTGAAAGAACATGAAGAGAATTGACCATTTTGGAAGTGGCATGTACATTTTGACCACAGTCTGGAAGAGGCATTCCTTACCATTGGCATTGGTACCAGCGTCTTAAGGATGCTATTGATGGATAATTTTGAGTTATTAGATCTGTAGATCTGTTATTTTGTGGGATTTGGTTACATGTTCTCAATAACTTTGTATCTTCATGCCCTGTATCCCACTAAGTTACATCTAATTTCTGCCCAACGTTTAGATAAGTATTAATTCTCCCCCCCAGCTGGCGGGAAGATAAAGTATTGTTTTCTCCTGTTTGCCATAACATTATCTACCCCTCGGTAACAACATGTTGTTGCCCATGTTATTTGACCTTGTAGCTAAGCAGACAGCTAGGCTCCCTTGCTCTCCTATTTACGTCTTAAAGACATTATATTAGTCGGCACGGCCGTCAAAGGTAGGGTGCCAAGTACACCTCCCAGCTATAGGTGCCGCCATTATTCACTTTTGGTTACCCTCTGAACTCCAATTGAGTACTTCCCATGTCATGAGATTGTTTTGAATTCATGTAGTATAAAATATGGTCACTGATGATGTGTCAGTGAGAGATCTTTTTAACGCTGTACGGACCTGCCATTTCTCTCCCGATGTAGTTGATAATATATATTGAATGGAAAATCCTTATAGCTCTGGTGTGTGGACTCATCTTCCTTCCGTGTCTGTGTCAAACTCATTCTAAGGTATTCTGGTATACTTTGATACTTTTACTCTGCCTATTTCTCTCCTTTTAGTATTGTAGTTTTCCTCTAAAGTATTTATCCTTAAAAGGTATTAATTTAGAATTACAGTTTAACATTATAACAGTAAAGATAAAGTTAATATTCACTTGTTTAAAAGGTTTACAGTCCTTAATTCTGACTGGAGTATTTGTACTCTATTACATTCTTACAAATTCTCCTCAACGGGACTCCTCCAGAGTCCAGATGATTGATTGGTCTTCGATCCTTCCCTTATCTTAAATTTATACATCAGCTATTATACGGCTTGGTTAAACATGTCAACTGCTTGTGTGTTGTGTTCCTATGTGTGTTCCTTGTGTGTTGTGTTCCTATGTGGAAGCCTCGGTAATGTCCATTAACCCGTTGTGAGAGGCCTGCATGCAGATTGCAGGAATGCCCAAGCCGAGAGCTAAGGCACGGGGAAATTTCTGTTCAGTGTCTGCGATAATTGGCGTGTACGGTATGTGTGTGTGTAATATGTGTGTATGTATGTGTGTGTGCGTGTGTGTGTGTGTGTGTGCGTGCGTGCGTGCGTGCGTGCGTGCGTGCGTGCGTGCGTGCGTGCGTGCGTGCGTGCGTGCGTGCGTGCGTGCGTGCGTGCGTGCGTGCGTGCGTGCGTGCGTACTTGTTGAGGTAGACTCGTTTCTCGGTGAACTGTCCCGGGCCGTGCGTGGGGTCCTCGTAGGGCTCGTTCTGGACCACCTCCACACCCTCGCCGCGGTCGCTCTGCTCGTGGCTGTGTTTGCTGATCATGTACAGCTGGCCCACGCGGTACTGTGGAGAGACACGCACATTTAGAAGACAGTGGAAACTGTCATAAAAATGCTATAAGTTACTTAAGTTTAGCCTTTGCACACGCCTGTAAGGTCGCTGAGGCTGTGTAGACTTCTTCAATTAAGGTGGTCCGGGGACACTGGTGGTCCCCGGACCACTGGTGGTCCCCGGACCACTGGTTGAGAACCACTGCACTGGTGGTTGGGAAACTCAGTGCTTTATGGATCAGAGAGATTTACAGAGCTCTGTGTCATATTTAACAGCATGTGAAGGTCGTGTTGTTATGATATATCAGTTGTTATTATTATGAGCAACAAACTGGCCGCCCGGGGTTGCTACGCGTCTCGGCTGCCAAAGAGCATTCCTCCCTGCCAATGGAAACGCTGTGTGTAATGGATCTATATCTATGTCCCTCTCTAGACAAAACAATGGATCTATGTCCCTCTCTAGACAAAACAATGGATCTATGTCCCTCTCTAGACAAAACAATGGATCTATGTCCCTCTCTAGACAAAACAATGGATCTATCTATGTTCCTCTCTAGACAAAACAATGGATCTATCTATGTTCCTCTCTAGACAAAACAATGGATCTATGTTCCTCTCTAGACAAAACAATGGATCTATGTTCCTCTCTAGACAAAACAATGGATCTATCTATGTTCCTCTCTAGACAAAACAATGGATCTATCTATGTTCCTCTCTAGACAAAACAATGGATCTATGTTCCTCTCTAGACAAAACAATGGATCTATGTTCCTCTCTAGACAAAACAATGGATCTATGTTCCTCTCTAGAGAAAACAATGGATCTATTTTCCTCTCTAGACACAACAATGGATCTATCTATGTTCCTCTCTAGACAAAACAATGGATCTATGTCCCTCTCTAGACAAAACAATGGATCTATCTATGTTCCTCTCTAGACAAAACAATGGATCTATATGTCCCTCTCTAGACAAAACAATGGATCTATATGTCCCTCTCTAGACAAAACAATGGATCTATGTTCCTCTCTAGACAAAACAATGGATCTATGTTCCTCTCTAGACAAAACAATGGATCTATCTCTAGACAAAACAATGGATCTATGTCCCTCTCTAGACAAAACAATGGATCTATGTCCCTCTCTAGACAAAACAATGGATCTATGTTCCTCTCTAGACAAAACAATGGATCTATGTTCCTCTCTAGACAAAACAATGGATCTATGTTCCTCTCTAGACAAAACAATGGATCTATGTCCCTCTCTAGACAAAACAATGGATCTATGTTCCTCTCTAGACAAAACAATGGATCTATGTTCCTCTCTAGACAAAACAATGGATCTATGTTCCTCTCTAGACAAAACAATGGATCTATGTCCCTCTCTAGACAAAACAATGGATCTATGTTCCTCTCTAGACAAAACAATGAAGTCGGTCTGTCACGTAACGTTAAGTGCTTGAGTTAAAGCATTTAGTATTTGCTTTAAGTATAAAAGAAAAGTACAAATTCCATATATTTTTAATATCAATGTTATTGCTGTACTTTTTGACGATGCAGGATTAATTTAAATATATGGAAAGCAAGACCTGACAAGAAGACAAAAATTGTAATACATTTCTCAAAAAGTAGTTAAAAAATAGCAGATGGAACACGTTGTGAACTTACAGATTGTACACCGTTAAAAAAATACAAGAACAAAACAAAGGGCTGGGTATAATTATTTGTGTACATTTGAGTCCCCATGGGGTCCTTCCTAGTGGAGGCAAAAGTACAATATTTATCTTTGAAATTCAGCGGAGTTAACCCATTCTTGGCGGGAACCCCTTTTGGTGCTATTGGAAAATAGCAGATCTACAAGCTCATAGTGCAGCACTCGGTGCGGTAGATGTGCTATTTTTGAAAAATCGTGAAAATGTGCCTCAAATCTTTGAATATATATTATTTCAGAGCGAACGTTTTTAACTCAAAACTCCGTGGAACTACATATTTTCGGGTTCGGCGGCCAATTACATAATTCTGACGGTCCTTGACATGAAATAGTTTGATCACCACTGACATAGAAACATGTTTTTTCAAAAAACTGTCATGATTTAGAAGACATTTGTAGAATCGTTCCCAGGTCAAAATGGGTTAAAGCCATAATTCTTCCAAAATGTATACTTGTGTTTTTACCCAAGCAGGCTAAATGTACTTTGTTGTGTCTGTCCACAGTACAACAAACCGCCCGGCGGTCCGGTTGCTATGTGCCTTGACCGCCCGGCGGTCCGGTTGCTATGTGCCTTGACCGTCCGACAGGAGTTCTGTGAATGGAAACGTGGTGGAGCTTAATGTCCATAATGGCTCTGCGCTCTGGCGCTCCACACAACAATATCATCTTTTACGAGGGTCGTAAATGTCAAAGAGGCCGGAGGAGAGGCCAGGATTACTGTCACGGCCGCGTGCATAGTGATGACAACAGTGATGACAACAGTGATGACAACAGAGTGGCGCTGTCTGTGACAACCCCACATCTAGATAGCTTCAAACAGCTATATATATAATAATAGCAACACAAGCTGCGCTAATAGCTAGCCAGCTGGATGGAGCACTGGCTCACAAAGTGGGTTTCGCGGAACAGTGGTGGAAAAATAACTAAGTACATTTACTTAACACATTTTGAGCTGGGAACGATTCTATAAATGTCTTCTAAATCCTGACAGTTTTCTGAAAAAGCTATGTTTCTATGCTATTCTATGCTATTTCTAAAATAGCAGACCTACAAGCTCGTAGCGCGCCACTCGGTGGCGTGCTATGAGCTTGTAGATCTGCTATTTTTCAATAGCTAAAGCATAACATAATGCTAACACCAAAAGGGGTTCCCGCCCAAAATGGGTTAAGTAAGTCTATACTGTAGTTGCACCAAATCCTTTCAGATTAGTCAGGAGGAAATTGTCAGAATAATAATCAAATCTGGGAATACATTTCTTACCAAGTTAGCCCAAATGAGTGTTTTTTGTGCAAAACGAATGCTTGGAATGGGTTTAGAATCATGAAAACCCTATAGTTTGACACGTCACATGGTACATTGCTACACAAAGTATAATGACATTTAGAACATTTGTCCTTATATTGGTTGTTAAAGTTAAGGCTATAGGAGTCCCCTGACATCTCTGAGCGGTCACTCAACGACCTCAGACAGTGCTTAAGTCTCGTCAGTCGTCACCCACTGACCCACTTGGCTCGGTCCTCTCTAGTACTGACTGGAAGGGTATACATGTCACATGTGCCGGGCAAGCCAGGCCAAGCTGGGCCAAGCTGGGCCAAGCCAAGCCAGGCAGCATGAGGCATGCAGACGGGGGCTAAGTTCAGATCAGCTGATTTCCGAGCGCTGTGTGGTATGCTGCGTGGTGGCGGGACTATTTGTGGGCCTGGGGGGGGGGGGAATAAACGACCCTGTGACCCCGGACCAACCGCTACTGTGAGCGGAATCAGGCCCGGATTAACAATGGCATTTAGTGGAGCTTAAAGGAGAATTCCATGCCAGAAGGCTTTCTTACCTTTCTTTGTAGTTGATACGTCCCCACCAAAGAGGTCCAGGTGTTATTTTGTGCAAAAGCTTATTACTGGCTATTTCCCCTACCATAAGCCCTCAATGAATTGAATTGAATTGCATTGAATTGAATGGGGCTATGGGGTGTTGTGCTAATTCGCTTATTACCATCGCTCAAAAATAAAAATAAATTGTATATATCCTCTCTTCATAATGTAAATAGTATCCCAAGCGGCACACTTTACTACTTATTTTGATGGAAATAAGCGAATTAGCACAAAAACCCAACCTCCATTGAGGGCTTATATAGGGGAAATAGCCAATAATGCACTTTTGCACAAAATATCACCTGGATCTCTTTGGTGGGGACGTAACAACTACAAATAACACCTGGACCTCTTTGGTGGGGACGTAACAACTACAAATAACACCTGGACCTCTTTGCTGGGGACGTAACAACTACAAATAACACCTGGACCTCTTTGGTGGGGACGTAACAACTAAAAATAACACCTGGACCTCTTTGGTGGGGACGTAACAACTATACAAATAACACCTGGACCTCTTTGGTGGGGACGTAACGACTACAAATAACACCTGTACTTCTTTGGTGGGGACGTAACAACTACAAATAACACCTGGACCTCTTTGGTGGGGACGTAACGACTACAAATAACACCTGGACCTCTTTGGTGGAGACGTAACAACTACAAATAACACCTGGACCTCTTTGGTGGGGACGTAACGACTACAAATAACACCTGGACTTCTTTGGTGGGGACGTAACAACTACAAATAACACCTGGACCTCTTTGCTGGGGACGTAACAACTACAAATAACACCTGGACCTCTTTGGTGGGGACGTAACAACTACAAATAACACCTGGACCTCTTTGGTGGAGACGTAACAACTATACAAATAACACATGGACCTCTTTGGTGGGGACGTAACAACTACAAATAACACCTGGACCTCTTTGGTGGGGACGTAACAACTACAAATAACACCTGGACCTCTTTGGTGGGGACGTAACAACTACAAATATCACCTGGACTTCTTTGGTGGGGACGTAACAACTACAAATAACACCTGGACCTCTTTGGTGGGGACGTAACAACTACAAATAACACCTGGAACTCTTTGGTGGGGACGTAACAACTATACAAATAACACCTGGACCTCTTTGGTGGGGACGTAACAACTACAAATAACACCTGGACCTCTTTGGTGGGGACGTAACAACTACAAATAACACCTGGACCTCTTTGGTGGGGACGTAACAACTACAAATAACACCTGGACCTCTTTGGTGGGGACGTAACAACTACAAATAACACCTGGACTTCTTTGGTGGGGACGTAACAACTACAAATAACACCTGGACCTCTTTGGTGGGGACGTAACAACTACAAATAACACCTGGACCTCTTTGCTGGGGACGTAACAACTACAAATAACACCTGGACCTCTTTGGTGGGGACGTAACAGCTACAAATAACACCTGGACCTCTTTGGTGGGGACGTAACAGCTACAAATAACACCTGGACCTCTTTGGTGGGGACGTAACAGCTACAAATAACACCTGGACTTCTTTGGTGGGGACGTAACAACTAAAAACAACACATGGACCTCTTTGGTGGGGACGTAACAACTACAAATAACACCTGGACCTCTTTGGTGGGGACGTAACAACTACAAATAACACCTGGACCTCTTTGGTGGGGATGTAACAACTACAAATAACACCTGGACTTCTTTGGTGGGGACGTAACAACTACAAATAACACCTGGACCTCTTTGGTGGGGACGTAACAACTACAAATAACACCTGGACCTCTTTGGTGGGGACGTAACAACTACAAATAACACCTGGACTTCTTTGGTGGGGACGTAACAGCTACAAATAACACCTGGACTTCTTTGGTGGGGACGTAACAACTAAAAACAACACCTGGACCTCTTTGGTGGGGACGTAACAACTACAAATAACACCTGGACCTCTTTGGTGGGGACGTAACAACTACAAATAAAGTTAAGAAAGCCTTCTAGCATGGAATTCTCCTTTAAGCTCCAGGGTCCGCAGCTTGCAGGGGCCTGTGTGTGCGACAGACTATTTCATAGTCGTATACTCATAGGTCACCAATTTCAATGTAAAGCAACACAGGAAACCCCCAGCTAGTGTTTTTGGTCGACTGGTCAACAGTTTCCTGACCACTCGGTGGGAGGAGACTCAAAAATAGCAGATCCAGCGTCAGGGAGCAGAACGCAAAAAGTGTTGTTCTTCTTGATTGTGTTATGTGCACGCCAATCCCATGCACGCGCGCGGACATGGGGCTTCGGCACTGACCGGAATGCCCAGGGGGGCCAACCAGCATTCCCAGCATGCAGCTGTAGGGGCCACATGCTCAGGGGGGCTGTAGGGGCCAATGCTCAGGGGGGGCTGTAGGGGCCACATGCTCAGGGGGGCTGTAGGGGCCACATGCTCAGGGGGGCAGTGCTGGTGGGAAGGTAACAAAGCACTTTTACTTTCAACCCACTCTGTTTCCAAGACAGAAATAGTACATGTGCTCCTGACAGCAGGAGATTGGGGGAAAAAAGTTTAACCCGACTCCACCACATGGAAGAAGCTTGCTTCGCACGCGTTTCACGTCCTATAGTGAAGTTGTTGTGAACTCAATACCACCGGAATCCAGAGGAAAGTATACACACATCTACAAAAAACGTTCAGGTGCTGAAAAAAAAAGATACGTACAGGAGAAGGAGAAGTAGTCCACACAGGAATGTTATTTAACCCATTCTGGGCGGGAACCCCTTTTGGTGTTTCAAGCATTATGTTATACTTTAGCTATTGAAAAATAGCAGATCTACAAGCTCATAACGCGGCACAGAGTGCCACGCTACGAGCTTGTAGGTCTACTATTTTTTTTAAATCGTGAAAATGTGGCGTAAAGTACTCCACCTAGACAGCCCCTACTGGGTGGGTCCAGAACCCCACCTAGACAGCCATACACTGGGTGGGTCCAGAACCCCACCTAGACAGCCATACTGGGTGGGTCCAGAACTCCACCTAGACAGCCATACTGGGTGGGTCCAGAACCCCACCTAGACAGCCATACACTCGGTGGGTCCAGAACCCCACCTAGACAGCCATACTGGGTGGGTCCAGAACCCCACCTAGACAGCCATACACTGGGTGGGTCCAGAACCCCACCTAGACAGCCCATACACTGGGTGGGTCCAGAACTCCACCTAGACAGCCATACTGGGTGGGTCCAGAACCCCACCTAGACAGCCATACACTGGTGGGTCCAGAACTCCGCCTAGACAGCCATACTGGGTGGGTCCAGAACACCACCTAGACAGCCCATACTGGGTGGGTCCAGAACCCCACCTAGACAGCCATACTGGGTGGGTCCAGAACCCCACCTAGACAGCCATACTGGGTGGGTCCAGAACCCCACCTAGACAGCCCATACTGGGTGGGTCCAGAACCCCACCTAGACAGCCATACTGGGTGGGTCCAGAACCCCACCTAGACAGCCATACTGGGTGGGTCCAGAACCCTACCTAGACAGCCCATACTGGGTGGGTCCAGAACTCCACCTATAGACAGCCATACTGGGTGGGTCCAGAACCCCACCTAGACAGCCATACTGGGTGGGTCCAGAACCCCACCTAGACAGCCATACTGGGTGGGTCCAGAACCCCACCTAGACAGCCCATACTGGGTGGGTCCAGAACCCCACCTAGACAGCCATACTGGGTGGGTCCAGAACTCCACCTAGACAGCCCATACACTCA
>NW_027638446.1:5000-11220 GCF_951216825.1 Electrona antarctica | reverse complement strand
GCCTTGTATGTCTGCACTGCAGATTAGGGGTGGAAAACACACACGCACGCACGCACGCACGCACGCACGCACGCACTTCTTTGACCATAGCCTATAGTTTACATTCCGTATAGATACAATACAATGTCAGCTTCAATAGCTTGGCGATCATCAGTGGGTCAAAAAGCGACACCGTTTTGTATTTAAAAGGAATAAAAAAACGCACACGACGGAGTGCAGAGCGGGAGAACGTAGAGGCCACGGCGGCCAGAGCGGGAGAACGGAGAGGCCACGGCGGCCAGAGCGGGAGAACGGAGAGGCCACGGCGGCCAGAGCGGGAGAACGTAGACGCCACGGCGGCCAGAGCGGGAGAACGGAGAGGCCACGGCGGCCAGAGCGGGGATCCGCTTCCGGCTCCACTTCAAAATGGCTTCCCTTTTTTTTGGTCTCGAAAAAGCGAGTCTCTGGAAAGGAGCAAAATGTCCTTCCTTCTTCTCTCCTTGTCTTTATTCGTTTACAATCCAGAGGCTGATTACAGGGTGGGCGTTGGGGGGGGGGGGGGGGGGGAGATAAGGTTTTATTTATTTATTTATAAAGGGGGGGGGGGGGGGGGGGGGGCTATCCCAGTGTGCAGGTCTGGGACAGCTGAGGGTGTAGACACTACAGGAGGGCAGGTCTAGGGAACAGCTGAGGGTGTAGACACTACAGGAGGGCAGGTCTAGGGAACAGCTGAGGGTGTAGACACCCCACCCCCTTAGGGCGGTAAGGGGTGGGGGTGGAGTAGTAGAGTCCCACGCAGGCTCAGTGTCCCCATGTCCGCCTTTTGTCGGGAATCTTCATCTCTAGCTCGTCCTCTTTGGAATCTGGGGTAAAACACGAGAAAATAATAGGTTTAGAACAGTGGTTGTCAAGCTTTTCCATCCATGAGGCCCATTTTACATCTAATAAGGGTCTATTTGGTATACCAACTCTCCCATCATTTAGCTGGGGACCACCTGGAACCCCCTCATAAAGACCACCTGGAACCCCCTCGGAACCCCCTCATAAGGACCACCTGGAACCCCCTCATAAGGACCACCTGGAACCCCCTCATAAGGACCACCTGGAACCCCCTCATAAAGACCACCTGGAACCCCCTCATAAAGACCACCTGGAACCCCCTCGGAACCCCCTCATAAGGACCACCTGGAACCCCCTCATAAGGACCACCTGATAGCCCCTCGGAACCCCCTCATAAGGACCACCTGGAACCCCCTCATAAAGACCACCTGGAACCCCCTCGGAACCCCCTCATAAGGACCACCTGGAACCCCCTCATAAGGACCACCTGATAGCCCCTCGGAACCCCCTCATAAGGACCACCTGGAACCCCCTCATAAGGACCACCTGGAACCCCCTCATAAAGACCACCTGGAACCCCCTCATAAGGACCACCTGGAACCCCCTCATAAAGACCACCTGGAACCCCCTCGGAACCCCCTCATAAGGACCACCTGGAACCCCCTCATAAGGACCACCTGATAGCCCCTCGGAACCCCCTCATAAGGACCACCTGGAACCCCCTCATAAGGACCACCTGGAACCCCCTCATAAAGACCACCTGGAACCCCCTCATAAGGACCACCTGGAACCCCCTCATAAAGACCACCTGGAACCCCCTCATAAAGACCACCTGGAACCCCCTCATAAAGACCACCTGGAACCCCCTCGTAAGGACCACCTGGAACCCCCTCATAAAGACCACCTGGAACCCCCTCATAAGGACCACCTGGAACCCCCTCATAAAGACCACCTGGAACCCCCTCATAAGGACCACCTGGAACCCCCTCATAAGGACCACCTGGAACCCCCTCATAAAGACCACCTGGAACCCCCTCGTAAGGACCACCTGGAACCCCCTCATAAAGACCACCTGGAACCCCCTCGTAAGGACCACCTGGAACCCCCTCATAAAGACCACCTGGAACCCCCTCATAAGGACCACCTGGAACCCCCTCATAAGGACCACCTGGAACCCCCTCATAAGGACCACCTGGAACCCCCTCGTAAGGACCACCTGGAACCCCCTCATAAGGACCACCTGGAACCCCCTCATAAAGACCACCTGGAACCCCCTCATAAGGACCACCTGGAACCCCCTCATAAGGACCACCTGGAACCCCCTCGTAAGGACCACCTGGAACCCCCTCGTAAGGACCACCTGGAACCCCCTCATAAGGACCACCTGGAACCCCCTCATGAGGACCACCTGGAACCCCCTCATGAGGACCACCTGGAAGCCCCTCATAAGGACCACCTGGAACCCCCTCATAAGGACCACCTGGAAGCCCCTCATAAAGACCACCTGGAACCCCCTCATAAGGACCACCTGGAAGCCCCTCATAAGGACCACCTGGAAGCCCCTCATAAGGACCACCTGGAAGCCCCTCATAAAGACCACCTGGAACCCCCTCATAAGGACCACCTGGAACCCCCTCATAAGGACCACCTGGAAGCCCCTCATAAGGACCACCTGGAAGCCCCTCATAAGGACCACCTGGAACCCCCTCATAAGGACCACCTGGAACCCCCTCATAAAGACCACTGGTTGAAAACCCGCTGGTTTAGTCCACACAACTTGTGTTATGGTGGGATCATGGTGGTTGTGTGTGCAGTGTCGAGTGTGCGTCGTAGGTGCGTGCGTGCGTGCGTGCGTGCGTGCGTGCGTGCGTGCGTGTGTGTGTGTGCGTGTCTCACCTATACACTCGGGGCAACACTTGCCCTCTTTGCGGGTGATGTCATCACAGGTCAGAACCGGACATTGTTTCCTCTGACACTTTGTCACTCCATGCTGTAAATATAGAGACATAAATACACCATAAATACACCATAAATACACCATAAATATACCATAAATATACCATAAATACACCATAAATATACCATAAATATACCATAAATATACCATACATACACCATACATACACCATACATACACCATACATACACCATACATACACCATACATACACCATACATACACCATAAATACACCATAAATACACCATAAATACACCATAAATACACCATAAATATACCATAAATACACCATAAATACACCATAAATACACCATAAATATACCATAAATACACCATAAATATACCATAAATACACCATAAACTTGTTGGTACTAGTTGACTAGTTGATAGGAAAAAAAATATATATATATTTCTTCCCCCCGATTTTGTAGGCCTCAAGATCAGGTAGATTATAGTTATAACAGAAGAACATGCGGTAAAGGCCGACGGACTCGGGACTCGAACCCGCGGCACGCCGTCAGGCTGGATTACCGGCCTATAGGTGCCCGGACCGCTAGCTAGTAGATCGGCTATTTTCAGCAAGTGTAAAAATCGACAGCATCAAGCCCCGCCAAAACACTTTTTAGTCGACTAAATCAACCGTAGATTTAGTCGACTTAAAATCTCATGACATTTAGTCGACTAAAACTAGACTAACACTAAAAGCATTCCAGGTGACTAAAATGCGACCGGAAACAAAACAAAAAAGAACTAGATTAAAAAAAACTAACAACACTCACGTCACACCAGCAGTTGATGCACTTCATCTCTCCCATCACGTGCACGCGGGGGTGCCAGTTGTCTCCGATCTGGTAGTAGTTCTTGCCGAAGCGGCATTGCTGGCGCACGTTGCTGCCCCCCCCGCCGCCGCCGCCGCCACCGTGCCGGGCAGCGTCGGCCTGCATCAGCTCGCCGGGCGCCGCCCCCGGCGCCGCCCCCGGGCCCGCGGTGACGCCCCTCGCCACGGCGGGCGCCTCCTCCTCCTCGGGACACTCCTTGCAGCAGTCGGTGGGGTTGCGTCTCACCGGACGGCTGCACTGCAGCACTGGACAGGTCACCTTCTCGCAGTGCACCTCCCCCGTCGCCCCCTGGTGGTCACCGGAAAAGGAAGGAACATTTCCCCAAAAAGGTTAGTTATGGTTGGTGGTCATGGTGTTTTAACTAAGCATTATTAAAAGGTTAGTTATGGTTGGTGGTCATGGTGTTTTAACTAAGCATTATTAAAAGGTTAGTTATGGTTGGTGGTCATGGTGTTTTAACTAAGCATTATGTTATACTTTAGCTATTGAAAAATAGCAGATCTACAAGCTCGTAGAGCGCCACCGAGTGGCGCGCTACGAGCTTGTAGGTCTGCTATTTTTGAAAAATCGAAGAACGACTGACATAGAATCATAGCTTTTTCAGAATGTAGAAGAATGTAGAAGACATTTTTAGAATCTGATCTCAGGTCAAAATGGCCTTACCTTGCAGGTGCAGATGGCACACTTTATGTAGCCGAAGGGAGGGACGAATGGATGCCACGTTGTGCCAGGGGCGTGGATCTGCTGGTCCCCCTCAAAGTAGCACCCTGTAGGGGAGACAGAGAGAGAGAGAGAGGTCAGTAAGGACAACACTGTCGGCACGAAAAGCGCTGAGTCATAACAAGTTAACTTGTGTCCGCAGGGAACGAGAGAGGGAGAGGGACAACGAGATACAGAGAGAGAGGGTAGAGAGAGAGGGACAACGAGATACAGAGAGAGAGGGTAGAGAGAGAGGGACAACGAGATACAGAGAGAGGGTAGAGAGAGAGGGACAACGAGATACAGAGAGAGAGGGTAGAGAGAGAGGGACAACGAGATACAGAGAGAGAGGGTAGAGAGAGGGACAACGAGATACAGAGAGATGGTAGAGAGAGAGGGACAACGAGATACAGAGAGAGGGTAGAGAGAGGGACAACAAGATACAGAGAGATGGTAGAGAGAGAGGGACAACGAGATACAGAGAGATGGTAGAGAGAGAGGGACAACGAGATACAGAGAGATGGTAGAGAGAGAGGGACAACGAGATACAGAGAGAGGGTAGAGAGAGAGGGACAACGAGATACAGAGAGAGAGGGTAGAGAGAGAGGGACAACGAGATACAGAGAGAGAGGGTAGAGAGAGAGGGACAACGAGATACAGAGAGAGAGGGTAGAGAGAGAGGGACAACGAGATACAGAGAGAGAGGGTAGAGAGAGAGGGACAACGAGATACAGAGAGAGAGGGTAGAGAGAGAGGGACAACGAGATACAGAGAGAGAGGGTAGAGAGAGAGGGACAACGAGATACAGAGAGAGAGGGACAACGAGATACAGAGAGAGAGGGTAGAGAGAGGGACAACGAGATACAGAGAGAGAGGGTAGAGAGAGAGGGACAACGAGATACAGAGAGAGAGGGTAGAGAGAGAGGGACAATGAGATACAGAGAGAGAGGGTAGAGAGAGAGGGACAACGAGATACAGAGAGAGAGGGTAGAGAGAGAGGGACAACGAGATACAGAGAGAGAGGGTAGAGAGAGAGGGACAACGAGATACAGAGAGAGAGGGTAGAGAGAGAGGGACAATGAGATACAGAGAGAGATGGTAGAGAGAGAGGGACAACGAGATACAGAGAGAGAGGGTAGAGAGAGAGGGACAATGAGATACAGAGAGAGAGGGTAGAGAGAGAGGGACAACGAGATACAGAGAGAGAGGGTAGAGAGAGGGACAACGAGATACAGAGAGAGAGGGTAGAGAGAGAGGGACAATGAGATACAGAGAGAGAGGGTAGAGAGAGAGGGACAACGAGATGCAGAGAGAGAGGGTAGAGAGAGAGGGACAACGAGATACAGAGAGAGAGGGTAGAGAGAGGGACAACGAGATACAGAGAGAGATGGTAGAGAGAGAGGGACAATGAGATACAGAGAGAGAGGGTAGAGAGAGAGGGACAATGAGATACAGAGAGAGAGGGTAGAGAGAGAGGGACAACGAGATACAGAGAGAGAGGGTAGAGAGAGAGGGACAATGAGATACAGAGAGAGATGGTAGAGAGAGAGGGACAATGAGATACAGAGAGAGATGGTAGAGAGAGAGGGACAATGAGATACAGACAGACAGACAGACAGACAGACAGACAGACAGACAGACAGACAGATGGCCACCATACCTTCGGGGTGTTCCTCTGATTTCTCGGGGGCTTTGGTGTCCTTGGGCTCCTTCCTCTCTGCAACGGGATAGAAGGAAATGGGGACCACATAAATATAGGGATTCGTTTTTCGGACTTCATAGCAACTTCCTCGGGAGGAAATGTAGCCCTTTTCGAGACGTCGAATAAATAATGGACCTTCGTTATCATGAATAAGGTTGAAAACCATAAATGATGTTAAATGATCATATGTATGTATATCTGTC
>NW_027638447.1:30000-52254 GCF_951216825.1 Electrona antarctica | reverse complement strand
AATGATGGGCCCCTGGGCCACCGTCATGCAAAAGCCCCCCTAGCTCAGGGGCCCCCCTAGCTCAGGGGCCCCTGGGCCTGGGCCCAACAGGCCCGTTGGATAATCCTCCCCTGCTGACAGTGATATGTTCTACCTCCGATTGGGTGATTGATTTAACACTTTATTAACAGTATGCCAAAAGGTATAGGCCTACAGTGTAATTCAATCAGCCTATACGCTAAGCGGATAATACAAGCTATACGCCCTGAGGTCCATCCATCCATCCATCTTCAACCGCTTATCCGCAGTCGGGTCGCAGGGGCAACAGCTCCACCAGAGTGCTCCAGACTTCCCTCTCCAGAGCAACATTAGTGACTTCCTCCTGGGGGATTCCGAGACGTTCCAAGGCCAGTGAGTCGATGTGTTTCCTCCAACTGCGCCTTGGTCTGCCCCGGTGTCTCCTCCCAGTGGGACGTGCATCGAGGACCTCCCTAGGGAGGCGCCCGAGAGGCATCCTAACCAGATGCCCGAACCACCTCAGTTGACTCCTTTCCAGGCGAAGGAGCAGCGGTTCTACTCCGAGTCGCTCTCGTGTGACTGAACCCGTCGAAGAAAACTCATTTCGGCCGCTTGTATTCGCGACCTTATTCTTTCTTATGACCCACACTTCATGACCATAGGTGAGAGTAGGAACGAAGATTGCTCGGTAGACGGAGAGCTTTGCCTTCTGGCTCAGCTCTCTTTTCGTCACAACAGTGCGGTACAGCGACTGCAATACCGCCCCTGCCGCTCCGATTCTCCGGCTGATCTCCTTCTCCGTCCTCCCCTCACACGTGAACAAGACCCCGAGATACTTGAACTCCTTCACCTGGGGTAATGCCTCATTCCCTACAGATACTTGAACTCCTTAACCTGGGGTAATGCCTCATTCCCTACCCGGACTGCACAATCCACCGGTTTCCTGCTGAGAACCATGGCCTCAGATTTGGAGACGCTGATCCTCATCCCAGCCGCCGTACACTCGGCTGCGAACCGGTCCAGTGAGAGCTGGAGGTCTTGGACCGATGGTGCCATCAGGACCACAACATCTGCAAAAAGCAGTGATGTAACCCTTAGGTCACCGAGCCGAATACCCTCTCCGCCACGACTTCGCCTCGAGCATAATTATTGTTTTTGTTTTTTTATTGTGGTTCTGTCACTGGCGTTGAACTTGGCATGGTGCCCGCTGGTGCAGTGGTAAATAAAAAAACAATGCCATACTTCGGTTGATACATTTGAACTTTCGTTCAACTTTGACCCCTCTATCACTCTCAACTACTTGATATTGACCAAAACCAGAGCAGAACTCCCACCACGGGACTCGGGCAATCAATTAATACAGTTGCAACCACTTAAGTATTTCATACAGCTTAAGTTTAAAACATATGCACTTATGTAAACACTAGAGATGTCCCGATACTGCATCGGTAAAAGCCCGTATTATCGGCCCTTATTTGTCATATTGGGTCATATCGGTATCGGTGAATATAGTCAGTTTCACTATCCAATTTTGTCGGAATTTTTTGAAGAGTTGTAAACCTATACATTTTTGGAAAGGGTATTGTGTAAGGAATCAGAAAATCAATGTTGCCATTTGCCGAGATGTCTGTGGCGGCCATATTGGAATTTACAAAATGGCCACCGTAAAAATGTATGTTTTGTAATATCTCAGCCTCTAAATGAGCTAGAACATTGATTTTAACTGCTCAACCTACATTTTCAGAATCAAGGAATACAATGGTGGTAGTTATAAAGCTACAAAAAATTTCAACATTAACCCTTAGACTGGGTCCAAAGTGACCTGGTGTGGTTGCAGCTTCACTATGTAATGTTGTTGGATATTTTTTAAAGATTTGCATAACTATACATTTTTGGAAAGGGTATTGTCTAAGCCAAGGAATCAGAAAATCAATGTTTGCATTTGCCCAGATGGAATTTACAAAATGGCAGCAATAACATTTATGTTTTGTATTATCTTGGCTTCTAAATAAGATGGAACATTGATTTTAATGCCTAAACCAATATTTTCAGGGTTAAGTAATCCAGTGGTCCAAGTTATAATTTAATTTTTGTATCATCCTATTGAAATACGTAATCCACCAAATGGGTAAAAAAAACGGCACAGCCCAGGTAGTCAGATACTAACTCTGAGTTGTTTTTATTGAAAAGGTAGGTGTCTTTTAACTGTGAACTTTGGATGTTTTTGTAAAACCATCTTAAACATCATGACATGTGTAATCAATCATGATCATCATCTCATCAGCATCATCATCATCATCATCATCATCATCATCTCATCAGCATCATCATCATCTCATCAGCATCATCATCATCATCAGCATCATCATCTCAATCATCATCATCATCATCATCATCATCATCATCATCATCATCATCATCATCATCTCATCAGCATCATCATCATCTCATCAGCATCATCATCATCATCAGCATCATCATCTCAATCATCATCATCATCATCATCATCATCATCATCAGCATCATCATCTCAATCATCATCATCATCATCTCAATCATCATCATCATCATCATCATCATCATCATCATCTCATCATCATCATCATCTCATCATCATCATCATCATCATCATCTCATCATCATCATCATCATCATCATCATCTCATCATCATCATCATCATCATCATCATCATCTCATCATCATCATCATCATCATCATCATCATCATCATCATCATCATCATCATCATCATCATCATCATCATCTCATCATCATCATCATCATCATCATCATCTCATCATCAGCATCAGCATCAGCATCATCATCATCAGCATCATCATCAGCATCAGCATCATCAGCATCAGCATCAGCATCATCATCATCATCATCATCATCATCATCATCAGCATCATCATCATCATCATCATCATCAGCATCATCATCATCATCATCAGCATCATCATCATCATCATCATCATCAGCATCATCATCAGCATCATCAGCATCAGCATCAGCATCATCATCATCATCATCATCATCATCATCATCAGCATCATCATCATCATCATCATCATCATCATCATCATCATCAGCATCATCATCATCATCATCATCAGCATCATCATCAGCATCATCATCATCATCATCATCAGCATCAGCATCAGCATCATCAGCATCAGCATCAGCATCATCATCATCATCATCATCATCATCATCATCATCAGCATCATCATCATCATCATCATCATCATCTCATCATCAGCATCATCATCATCATCATCATCATCAGCATCGTCACTTTTGTGCATCGTCATCTTTCTGCACTGGCTGCTGCCAAGTCCTTAGCTTTGCAGGAACATCTGCCAGAAGAATGGTCAGATTTAGAAGGGCGGCTGTGGCTCAGGAGGCAGAGCAGGTCGTCCAATGATCCCTGGGCCGGCGGTTCGAATCCAGGCTCCTCCTGTCCACATGTCGAAGTGTCCTTGGGCAAGACACTGAACCCTACACTGCCTCCAATGAGTCGGTCGGTGTGAGCTCGCCACCATTGGTGTGTGAATGTGGGAAGTGAGGACGCTGGCGTCGACTGTTCGCCGCTTTACCTCCCAATGTATGAATGAATGAACCATTGTAAAGCGCTTTGAGCACTTGGAAAAGCGCTATAAAAATGCAATTCATTATTATTATTATTTACTAGGCCTGTCAGTCGATTAAAATATTTAATCGCGATTAATCGCATGATTGCCCATAGTTAATCGCCGATTAATCGCAAATTAATCGCATATTTTTTATCCATTCTAAATATACCTTAAATCAGTGGTTTAAGATTTTTCATATCAAGGTCCATTATGTATTCTGCATTTGAGCCACAGACCACCATTTGATGACATTTAGCCTTCCAGACCCAAACTAAAGAACTGTATTGATGTTGGTAGGCCTACCATTAGGAGAGATAACAGGCCATGTTGATCAAAATAACATGTTTTCTAAGTTCTCTAATTGTGTAGACTTAAATTAACTTAAGTAATGCAGCTGTTTAACAATTATTCAACTCTTGAGTGTAAAATTTAACCAAATGGACACACTTGGTTTCATTTTACACTCAAGAGTTAAAGATTTATAAGGGTTAATTTGGTTACCTCTCCATCATTTAGCTGGGGACCACCTGGAACCCCCTCAGGGACCACTGGTTCAATCAGAACCACTGCTTTTCAAGTTTTAAATACTCTTATCAACATGGGAGAATGCTTGCTTTATTGCAAATGCCATGGAAGAGGGAAACTAAATCATAAACTCAACTCAACACAGTCTCACACACACACACACACACCGCGAGAGCTCTCTCTCCTGTAAGCACGCACGCACAGTCAGGCTGTCAACATTAGCTTTAGCATTAGCATGGTCTGTGTAGCATCAGCTATCACAACTGACTGCTATGTTTGTCAACCAAAACTGCCAGAGTTTTGCTTTTGCCCAATGCCCAATTCAAAGAGCTTCTGATCTAACACATTGTGGAGCAAATGAATTAATAACGAGTCCAACGAACGCGACGACTCGAGTGCTCACAGCTCAACTGCCCAGCCCACACTGGTAGGCTACACTCTGCGCACCGGTCCTGCACAGGCTGACGGACGAGTCACTGGGAGAGAGAGTGGGGAGAGAGGCGGGGCTCACTGACTGACTGCCTGCATTCACATGAATGCGTCTCTCAACCGTTCTGTCAAACTTCACCGTGCGTTAATCGCGCGTTAATTAAATTAACGCCGTTAAAAGGACTTTGAGTTAACGCACGATTAACGCGTTAACTTTGACAGCCTTATTATTTACACTTGCATTGGACCATCTCAAGGATGGCCTTTGGGCTCGGAGGACCTCTGTGGTCGTTGGGTTCAGCATGCCATCCAAGTGTTTAAAGAACCCATTTTGCAGGGGATCCAGCTGCCAATCCTGCAGAGCAATGGCTGCTTGTGCTCATGCCCTTGTTTGGACATGGACTCTCAAGATGTTCTGCTTTATAGCTCCAGGTATTTGAGGGAGCTTGTCACTTTCTGCCCTATGTTTGCAGAACAGATGCCATCGCAGTTCAGGGATTGTCTTGATGTTAATATGCTTGGGTGAGTAAGCTGCACATACAAAAGGACTCCAGTGTTGATAGCATTCCTTCAGTCACATCTGCTTCATCCAGGTAGACCTACAGCCAGGTTGCCTTGCCTATATGGGAGAACCTCCCTGTGTTGTCGACTCCAGTGAATACATGGAAGGCTGGCAAAGCCTTTGCTCTTATCTGCACAACACCAGAGGCCAAATGGACAGGTTCTTCAGCAAGAGGTCATAGTTTGCTGTGACTAAACGTCCGTTTGGGGAGAAAAATACCAACTGTGCATCAGGTGGGATCACAAGGGATCACCTTGGAGGATCCCCTGTTGTACTCTAGAGATATGAAGGAGACCAAGGACCTGTTGTACTCTAGAGATATGAAGGAGACCAAGGACCTGTTGTACTCTAGAGATATGAAGGAGACCAAGGACCTGTTGTACTCTAGAGATATGAAGGAGACCAAGGACCTGTTGTACTCTAGAGATATGAAGGAGACCAAGGACCTGTTGTACTCTAGAGATATGAAGGAGACCAAGGACCTGTTGTACTCTAGAGATATGAAGGAGACCAAGGACCTGTTGTACTCTAGAGATATGAGGGAGACCAAGGACCTGTTGTACTCTAGAGATATGAAGGAGACCAAGGACCTGTTGCACTCTAGAGATATGAAGGAGACCAAGGACCTGTTGTACTCTAGAGATATGAAGGAGACCAAGGACATGTTGCACTCTAGAGATATGAAGGAGACCAAGGACCTGTTGTACTCTAGAGATATGAAGGAGACCAAGGACCTGTTGTATTATAGAGATATGAAGGAGACCAAGGACCTGTTGTACTCTAGAGATATGAAGGAGACCAAGGACCTGTTGTACTCTAGAGATATGAAGGAGACCAAGGACCTGTTGTACTCTAGAGATATGAAGGAGACCAAGGACCTGTTTGGAGACCAAGGACCTGTTGTATTCTAGAGATATGAAGGAGACCAAGGACCTGTTTGGAGACCAAGGACCTGTTGTACTCTAGAGATATGAAGGAGACCAAGGACCTGTTTGGAGACCAAGGACCTGTTGTACTCTAGAGATATGAAGGAGACCAAGGACCTGTTTGGAGACCAAGGACCTGTTGTACTCTAGAGATATGAAGGAGACCAAGGACCTGTTTGCTCCTGAGGGAACAATTATGCCATTGTTGTACAGTACAACAGGGGATCCTCCAAGGTGATCATCACGTCTGCTTCTGGATACACTAGGAGCAACAAAAACCTGGTCTTTGAGGAAAATAACCACGAAAATAAACACTGCTGATCCACCAGGCTGTGCTGGCTTCACAGTGAAACCAACCTGATGCACAGTTGGTATTTTTCTCCCCAGATACGGACGTTTAGTCACAGCAAACTATTATCTCTTGATGAAGAACATGTCCATTTCTATGGCCTCTGGTGTTGTGCAGATTGAACCACTGTGACAAACTCTAGGTAAAGAAAGAGCCTTCCATGCATTCACTGGAGTCCTTTGTATGTGCAGCTTACTCACCCAAGGGTATCAACATCAAGACAGTACCTGAACTGCGATGGCATCTGTTCTGCAAACATAGGGCAGAAAGTGACAAGCTCCCTCCAACACCTGGAGCTCTGAAGCTGCACATCTTGAGAGAGTACATGTCCAAACAAGGGCATGAGCACAAGCAGCTATTGCTCTGCAGGATCAACAGCTGGATCCCCTGGAAAATGGGTACTTCAAACACTGGCATGCTGATGACGACATGATGAGGTCTAACGACCACAGAGGTCCTCCCAGCCCCAAAGGCCATTCTTGAGGAGGTCCAATGCAAGTGTAAATCTGACTGTTCTGGCAGATGATACTTAGCCTGTATGTTGACATGTGTCAGTGCAGCAGCCAGTGCCAGAACGATGACAATGCACTGATGATGATGATTATAATGATGCATAGAGACTGTCTATGATTACACATGGACATGATGTTTAAGATGGTTACACAAACATCCAAAGTTCACAGTTAAAAGACAACTTCTCAATAAAGAATAACTAACTAAAGAGTTAGTATCTGACGGACTGCCTGGGCGGTACTGTTTTTTTATCCATATGGTGGATTACGTAAATGAAATGATAACTTGGATCATTAGATTCCTTGACCCTGAAAATATAGGTTTAGCCATTAAAATCAATGTTCCGTCTCATTTAGAAGCCAATATTTTACAAAACATACATTTTACGGCTGCCATTTTGTAAATTCCAATATGCTATCCACAGACATCTGGCAAATGCAAACATTGATTTTCTGATTCCTTAGACAATACCCTTTCCAAAAATGTATAGTTATGCAAATCCTAAAAATAAAAAAAGAAATCCAACAACATTACATAGTGAAGCTGCAACCACACCAGGTCACTTTGGAAGTTTGGACCCAGTCTAAGGGTTAATGTTGACATTTTTTGTAGCTTCGTAACTACCACCATTGGATTCCTTGATGCTGAAAATGTAGGTTTAGCAGTTAAAATCAATGTTCTAGCTCATTTAGAGGCTGAGATATTACAAAACGTACATTTTAGGGTGGCCATTTTGCAATTTCCAATATGGCCGCCACCGACATCCGGGCAAATGGCAACATTGATTTTCTGATTCCTTACACAATAACCTTTCCAAAAATATATAGTTTTGCAACTCTTCAAAAAAATCAGCCAAACATTAAAATCAAAGGATAAGGAACCTGACTAATATGCCAGTCTAGCCACCGATCCGACCAGGAATAAGGAAGGGGTTGACACTATGGCAGGTAAATCAAATGTTGAGGCATGTGGAGTTTGCTTTAGAGTTTCCCAAACTGCAAGTGCACATTTGAGTGAGGAGACTGCTATACACACAACACGAGATACATATCTAGATAGCTACAAGTAAGACGCGCAAACGCGGGAAGCGAACGCAGCTCGTAAATTGCAATAACAACAATTAGAATAAATTACATACTTTTTAAGGGTTTCTTTAAGTTAAGTTTTTTTAAATTAAATGTTTTTTCAAGTTTTTTTTTAAGTGAAGTTTTTTGTGTGTGTGTGCGTTTTTCCTTTTTAAGTTTTATTTTTAAGTTAATTTTTTTTTTAAGTTAAGTTTTTTTTGAAGTTAAGTTTTTTGTGTGTGTGCGTTTTTCCTTTTTAAGTTTTTTTTTTAAGTTAAGTTTTAAGAGAGAGAGAGAGACACACAGAGAGAGAGAGAGAGAGAGAGAGAGAGAGAGAGAGAGAGACACAGAGAGAGAGAGAGAGAGAGAGAGAGAGAGAGAGAGAGAGAGAGAGAGAGTCCAGCGTCCTGTGTCGGTCTCACGCTTGTATCACAGTATCCTTCACGATTATGAGATATAGTAAGGGCATTTTATCAGGTATTTGACCAATCTGGGAACTAAATCGTTACCAAGAAATTTCTTCACCAATGTGTTTCTAAAGGTGTCTAATAACATGTACTAAAAGTTTGAAATTCAACTCCTGTGGGAAAATTGAGTTATTAGCATAATATGTGACCATACCCATAACATCCTATATAAGGTAAAAAAGTCCAAATTTCATCATTCTTTAAGTAGCATGTGACATATGAAACTAGGGTGATTTCATGATTCTGAATCCATTCCAAGCATTAGTTTTGCACAAAAAACACTCCTTGGGCTAAATTAGGCCATATCCAGTTGACCAAATGTGCTGACCTCATCACGTTTGTGTGGCCGTTTTCCTCCCAAGGAGTGTTTTTTGTGCAAAACTAATGCTTGGAATGGATTCAGAATCATGCAAACACCCTAGTTTCATATGTCACATGCTACTTAAAGAATGATGAAATTTGGACTTTGTTGCCTTATATAGGATGTTATGGGTATGGTCACATATTATGCTAATAACTCAATTTTCCCACGGGAGTTGAATTTCAAACTTTTAGTACATGTTATTAGACACCTTTAGAAACACATTGGTGAAGAAATTTCTTGGTAACGATTTAGTTCCCAGATTTTAATAGATTTCTCTTACTAATAACAAAATGAATTGGAATAAAAAAACAAATGATGTATCGGGTCCACACGCTACGTCCAACCAGGGAAACTCCCCCCTGTCAGGTGTATTGAGCAACTTGGACTCCTCATGCATGAAGGAAGCATGAGTTCAAGTCCGTTGCTCTCCCCAGGTTGGCGGAGGGTGTGTAGAGCCCAGGATCACATTAGATAATTGACACAGGGGTGAAAAATGGGTTACAAAATCGTGGGATAAAAATAACCCAGAAATTGAGGTATCGGGATCGGAAGCGAAGAAAGTGTATCGGGACATCCCTAGTAGACACTGACGTAAACACATGTTTACATTAGGGTCCTCCATTTTCAATTCATCAGAAGGTCTTCAGGATGACATTTAATGACAGTGTGGACTATTATTAAATCAGATCTCACAGTCCATGCAGCGCCAGGTTGATAATGATGTCATTAAATCAGATCTCACAGTCCATGCAGCGCCAGGTTGATAATGATGTCATTAAATCAGATCTCACAGTCCATGCAGCGCCAGGTTGATAATGATGTCATTAAATCAGATCTCACAGTCCATGCAGCGCCATGATGCAAACACAACAGAGCTCTGGAATGAACCCAAATGAGACATTCTGCTAATGCAGCACGCACACACACACACACACACACACACACACACACGCACGCACACACACACGCACGCACGCACGCACGCACGCACACACACGCACGCACGCACGCACGCACGCACGCACACACACACACACACACACACACACACACACACACACACACACACACACACACACACACACACACACACACACACACACACACACACACACACACACACACACACACACACACACACACAGCACCACACACACAGAGAGAGAGAGAGAGAGAGAGTGGGGGGGCGGAGTCTGTCACTGTTAGGAGAGGGAGAGAGAGAGAGAGAGAGAGCAGATCGTACACACTTCAGTCTCACAAACAGTCCTCATCTGTAGGCTACTATAGTGGATCTATAGAAGGATCTGGTGGGTCGAGGACGTACCGTGTGCACTGTGCGTTCAGTGTGTGGGTCTATAGATCGAGGAGGTAGCCTACCACCGAGTGGATCTATAGATCGAGGAGCGGTGTGTGTGTGTGGATCCACTCACCCGGGAATCAGTCACCTCAGAGCGGATACAATCAGTGCTGATTAGCCCCCTGCTGTGGAGCTACGCTGCTGGAGGGAGACCCTATCACACCAGGTACACACACACACACGCACACACTTTAAGCAGTGCATCGTTTTCAACCTATTTCATATACATTGTAACGTTTAGCACTCTGAGCAATCTACATTTTTTGATGAATTGAACAAGGTGGACCCTCTTATAAACAAGTGTAATGCTTTATGGTGTCGTCCACTCACAGTTAACAGTCTTTGTATACTATTGAGTGTGCTTGAAATGTACTGTAATTCTGCAAACTGTTAATACATATTTCAATCAATCAATCAAAGCAACAAGGTCCATTATTTAATTCAGCATTTGAGCCACGGACCACCATCTGATGACATTTAGCCTCTCAGACCCATTTGAGCCACGGACCACCGTTTGATGACATTTAGCCTCTCAGACCCATTTGAGCCACGGACCACCATCTGATGACATTTAGCCTCTCAGACCCATTTGAGCCACGGACCACCGTTTGATGACATTTAGCCTCTCAGACCCATTTGAGCCACGGACCACCGTTTGATGACATTTAGCCTCTCAGACCCATTTGAGCCACGGACCACCGTTTGATGACATTTAGCCTCTCAGACCCATTTGAGCCACGGACCACCATCTGATGACATTTAGCCTCTCAGACACATTTGAGCCACGGACCACCATCTGGTGACATTTAGCCTCTCAGACACATTTGAGCCACGGACCACCATCAGTAGTTAGTAAGGGACGTGGAACATATTCTTTTGTTCTATTATATATATTGTATCTATTATGTGTATTTTATTATACATATTGTTTCATATTTCTATGGATTTCTATACATGCTTGGTGTGTTTTATTGTATGGGTGCACAATAGATTCTATTCAGACTCATGTATAAACAAGAATCTTTAGAAATCTTTAGAGAAAAGGGGCTTTCTTTAGTATTATTATCCTGTGTATTGTGCAGTTTGTGTACACTTTCTATCTCTGTGGACAAAAGCTACTCATTGGACTTGTGACGACTCAAACCCCATTGAATGGCTGTGTGAGTGTAGTAGCCTGTAATGTGATCCCTCCTTAAGAGGGGTGCGTGCGTGCGTGCGCGCGCACGCGTGTGTGTGTGTGTGTGGGTGAGAGCTGTAAAGGAGCCATAAGCCTTTGGAAGTAGGGTCTTTCTTTTGTTGTATTACCAATAATAGTCTTTTGTGCAGGTGTTTGTGTACACTTTCTGTTAAAGTGTAACCATGTCATGCCTATTGACAGAAGCCACTCATTTGGACTTGTGACAACTCAAAGTCCATTTAATTGTAGTGGATAGGTCTGTCTGGCTGAGTGTGCGCGCGTGCGTGCATTCATTGTAAGGACTGTTCCCCACTTTACGGCTCAGTCTGTTTGTCTGTGTCTCTCATAAAACCTTTGGGTATACTGTGTGTGAGAGATGTACGAACAAGTCTTTTGTAAAAGGGGACTTTCAGTGTAATTCAATAACAAAAGCCCTTTTTTATGATGGGCTGAGTGTTTAGCACTAATGAACCCTCCATTAGCTAGTCACTTCTCTCTCTCTCTGTGTGTGAGCATGTGTTGCGTGCGTGCGTGCATGTTTTAGGGTCCATGGTTTATCCAATAACTTTAGAAATATAATATATATAATATAATATTATATATTTATTCCATGGTTGGACAACAGTGTTAAAACGGTGTTCACCCCATAACTCTGAGACATCCTGTGACATAACAGCAGTAACTAACTATCACCTTTTGGTGTGTTTAATGTAAAACATTTCGTAAAATACATGCCGGTATAGGGCATGCATGTTTAAAAGTATAATTGACATGATTATGGGCATGTCTTTTAGATCACTAGATTTAGTTAAACAGACTGCAAATAATTCCACAGACAGACGGTCCAAAACTAAAAATAATGTAGCCTATTCATGTTGTTGTTGGATGGGATTGTTGTCCACATAATTTCATGCTGTATTGATGTTGGTACCATTAGGAGAGATAACATGGTGTTGGTGCCATTAGGAGAGATAACATGATGTTGGTACCATTAGGAGAGATAACATGGTGTTGGTACCATTAGGAGAGATAACATGATGTTGGTACCATTAGGAGAGATAACATGATGTTGGTACCATTAGGAGAGATAACATGGTGTTGGTACCATTAGGAGAGATAACATGGTGTTGGTACCATTAGGAGAGATAACATGATGTTGGTACCATTAGGAGAGATAACATGATGTTGGTACCATTAGGAGAGATAACATGGTGTTGGTACCATTAGGAGAGATAACATGATGTTGGTACCATTAGGAGAGATAACATGGTGTTGGTACCATTAGGAGAGATAACATGATGTTGGTACCATTAGGAGAGATAACATGGTGTTGGTACCATTAGGAGAGATAACATGATGTTGGTACCATTAGGAGAGATAACATGGTGTTGGTACCATTAAGAGAGATAACATGATGTTGGTACCATTAGGAGAGATAACATGGTGTTGGTATCATTAGGAGAGATAACATGATGTTGGTACCATTAGGAGAGATAACATGGTGTTGGTACCATTAGGAGAGATAACATGGTGTTGGTACCATTAGGAGAGATAACATGGTGTTGGTACCATTAGGAGAGATAACATGATGTTGGTACCATTAGGAGAGATAACATGATGTTGGTACCATTAGGAGAGATAACATGGTGTTGGTACCATTAGGAGAGATAACATGATGTTGGTACCATTAGGAGAGATAACATGATGTTGGTACCATTAGGAGAGATAACATGATGTTGGTACCATTAGGAGAGATAACATGATGTTGGTACCATTAGGAGAGATAACATGATGTTGGTACCATTAGGAGAGATAACATGATGTTGGTACCATTAGGAGAGATACCATGATGTTGGTACCATTAGGAGAGATAACATGATGTTGGTACCATTAGGAGAGATAACATGGTGTTGGTACCATTAGGAGAGATAACATGATGTTGGTACCATTAGGAGAGATAACATGGTGTTGGTACCATTAGGAGAGATAACATGGTGTTGGTACCATTAGGAGAGATAACATGATGTTGGTACCATTAGGAGAGATAACATGATGTTGGTACCATTAGGAGAGATAACATGGTGTTGGTACCATTAGGAGAGATAACATGATGTTGGTACCATTAGGAGAGATAACATGGTGTTGGTACCATTAGGAGAGATAACATGGTGTTGGTACCATTAGGAGAGATAACATGATGTTGGTACCATTAGGAGAGATAACATGGTGTTGGTACCATTAGGAGAGATAACATGGTGTTGGTACCATTAGGAGAGATAACATGGTGTTGGTACCATTAGGAGAGATAACATGGTGTTGGTACCATTAGGAGAGATAACATGGTGTTGGTACCATTAGGAGAGATAACATGATGTTGGTACCATTAGGAGAGAGAACATGGTGTTGGTACCATTAGGAGAGATAACATGGTGTTGGTACCATTAGGAGAGATAACATGATGTTGGTACCATTAGGAGAGATAACATGATGTTGGTACCATTAGGAGAGATAACATGATGTTGGTACCATTAGGAGAGATAACATGGTGTTGGTACCATTAGGAGAGATAACATGATGTTGGTAACATTATGAGAGATAACATGATGTTGGTACCATTAGGAGAGATAACATGATGTTGGTACCATTAGGAGAGATAACATGATGTTGGTACCATTAGGAGAGATAACATGATGTTGGTACCATTAGGAGAGATAACATGGTGTTGGTACCATTAGGAGAGATAACATGGTGTTGGTACCATTAGGAGAGATAACATGATGTTGGTACCATTAGGAGAGATAACATGATGTTGGTACCATTAGGAGAGATAACATGATGTTGGTACCATTAGGAGAGATAACATGATGTTGGTACCATTAGGAGAGATAACATGATGTTGGTACCATTATGAGAGATAACATGGTGTTGGTACCATTAGGAGAGATAACATGATGTTGGTACCATTATGAGAGATAACATGATGTTGGTACCATTAGGAGAGATAACATGGTGTTGGTACCATTAGGAGAGATAACATGATGTTGGTACCATTAGGAGAGATAACATGATGTTGGTACCATTAGGAGAGATAACATGATGTTGGTACCATTAGGAGAGATAACATGATGTTGGTACCATTAGGAGAGATAACATGATGTTGGTACCATTAGGAGAGATAACATGATGTTGGTACCATTAGGAGAGATAACATGATGTTGGTACCATTAGGAGAGATAACATGGTGTTGGTACCATTAGGAGAGATAACATGATGTCGGTACCATTAGGAGAGATAACATGATGTTGGTACCATTAGGAGAGATAACATGGTGTTGGTACCATTAGGAGAGATAACATGGTGTTGGTACCATTAGGAGAGATAACATGATGTTGGTACCATTAGGAGAGATAACATGGTGTTGGTACCATTAGGAGAGATAACATGATGTTGGTACCATTAGGAGAGATAACATGGTGTTGGTACCATTAGGAGAGATAACACATTTTTAGACTTCTGGTAAATGAAGCAATGCAGATGTTTAACAATATACATGTAAGAGCTAGTGTGAAACCAAATGGGTTAGTTTGGTTTCCTTTTTTTTAACAGCTGTTCTTCTCACAAGGTTGAAACTTTAATACGGGTCCATTTGGTTACCAACTCTCCATATCGTGGCTGCATGAGGAGTTGAGGACCACCTGGAACCCCCTCAAGGACCACTGAGCCACACATACACCTTTTGGTCGCAGAGAATATTAGAGGCTGGACGTTTCCATTGTGTGTGGTGATCACCGCCAGCTGTGTGGTGCTGATCACCACACCGCCAGCTGTGTGGTGATCACCACACAGCTGATCACCACACAGCTGATCACCACACCGCCAGCTGTGTGGTGATCACCGCCAGCTGTGTGGTGATCACCGCCAGCTGTGTGGTGATCACCGCCAGCTGATCACCACACCGCCAGCTGTGTGGTGATCACCGCCAGCTGTGTGGTGATCACCGCCTGCTGATCACCACACCGCCAGCTGTGTGGTGATCACCGCCAGCTGTGTGGTGATCACCGCCAGCTGATCACCACACAGCTGGCGGTGTGGTGATCAGCTGGCGGTGATCACCACACCGCCAGCTGTGTGGTGATCACCGCCTGCTGATCACCACACCGCCAGCTGTGTGGTGATCACCGCCAGCTGTGTGGTGATCACCGCCAGCTGATCACCACACCGCCAGCTGTGTGGTGATCACCGCCAGCTGATCACCACACCGCCAGCTGTGTGGTGATCACCGCCAGCTGATCACCACACCGCCAGCTGTGTGGTGATCACCGCCAGCTGTGTGGTGGTGATCACCACACCGCCAGCTGTGTGGTGCTCACCACGCAGCTGTGTGGTGAGCACCGCCAGCTGTGTGGTGATCACCGCCAGCTGATCACCACACCGCCAGCTGTGTGGTGAGCACCGCCAGCTGATCACCACACCGCCAGCTGTGTGGTGAGCACCGCCAGCTGATCACCACACCGCCAGCTGTGTGGTGGTGATCACCACACAGCTGTGTGGTGAGCACCGCCAGCTGATCACCACACCGCCAGCTGTGTGGTGGTGATCACCACACAGCTGTGTGGTGAGCACCGCCAGCTGATCACCACACCGCCAGCTGTGTGGTGGTGATCACCACACAGCTGTGTGGTGAGCACCGCCAGCTGATCACCACACCGCCAGCTGTGTGGTGATCACCGCCAGCTGCATTTCAGCTCAAATCTTTGCTTCTGGGGGGTCCCTGGAACAACATATTGTGTGTGTGTGTCGGCGGCATATTACATATATGTTTCCTTGACATGAAATATTGAGAACCACTGATACAGAAACATGAGGTTTTTCGGAACAAAAATAATTTTAAAAAGATTTTTTTTATTTAATTTCGACATCAGGCCTTAATTAAGTGCCAGGGGGTGGACACCAGTTTTGGTCCTGGGTGCCACTTTTCCCATTATAAATAAAATGTAATTCTATTGTGCATGTAATGTGCATGTCATCACCTGATCACCAGATTAAAGGAATTTTCAAAAACATGGATTAAAAAAAAAAGAAAAAAGAATATGCAAAAAAAAAGAGAATTTTGCTCGTCTTAACGTCCCTGGCACTTAAACTAAACAGGTTAAAGTTATCAGTCGCCACCACTGATTTCAGTCGTTTAGATTCATTTAGATTCCGTACTGATCCATAGAAAGCATGCAGCGCACCGACAATAGCAGATCTACAAGCTCACAACACGGTTGTGCGAAGTGTTGAACTCTAGAAGCGATAATATTCCAAATGGGATGCTTGAAGTCAGGAGTGAGGAGGACAGAACATCGGTGTTCTGATCCAAACCCCTTTCGGTGTTTTAAGCATTATGGTAACTATGGGGAAAAATAGCAGATCTACAAACTCGTAGCGTGCCACCGAGTGCCGCGCTACGAGCTTGTAGATCTGCTATTTTAGAAAGAATCGTGAAAATGTGGTCGATATCTTTGAATATAATTATATTCTTTCAGAGCGAACGTTTTTAACTCAAATCTTAGCTTCTGTGGGGGTCCCTGGAAAAAAACAGATGGGGGTCGGTGGCTAATTACATGTAATTCTGGGGGTCCTTGACGTGGAAAAAGTCGAGACATAGAAACAGTTTTTCAGAAAACTATTTGGATTTCGAAGCCTTTTTTTTAATCGACATTAGGGATGCTCCGATCGGGTCTTTGGGGGCCGATCCCGATGATCCCGATCTTGTGCATAAGAGGCAAATTTGAATGTTTCCAAAATTATTATAACTAGTCCTTACCCGTTCTGAATATATGGTAACGGATGGGTTATTCATTATTATGTGTTGTTGCGCGAGCACGCACAGAAACACACACGGACCATAGGATACAAAAGTCCTCCACAGTGTACTGTGATTGTGAAGTTGTGTGTTCACGTTAACATGCCCCCGTCCAACTGTCAGAGCTGGCTTTCAGGTGCCTGTGCCACGCAACCCCCGCGTTGGGCGCGATGAAGTTCTGTCGACTGACGCAAGAGTAGCTAGTAGTATCGTTTTCCCCATGTGGACTGTGGGTCTGTTCCCCATGTGGACTGTGGGTCTGTTCCCCATGTGGACTGTGGGTCTGTTACGTTTCCCCATGTGGACTGTGGGTCTGTTCCCCATGTGGACTGTGGGTCTGTTCCCCATGTGGACTGTGGGTCTGTTCCCCATGTGGACTGTGGGTCTGTTCCCCATGTGGACTGTGGGTCTGTTCCCCATGTGGACTGTGGGTCTGTTACCCATGTGGACTGTGGGTCTGTTACGTTCCCCATGTGGACTGTGGGTCTGTTACCCATGTGGACTGTGGGTCTGTTCCCCATGTGGACTGTGGGTCTGTTACGTTCCCCATGTGGACTGTGGGTCTGTTCCCCATGTGGACTGTGGGTCTGTTCCCCATGTGGACTGTGGGTCTGTTCCCCATGTGGACTGTGGGTCTGTTCCCCATGTGGACTGTGGGTCTGTTACGTTTCCCCATGTGGACTGTGGGTCTGTTCCCCATGTGGACTGTGGGTCTGTTCCCCATGTGGACTGTGGGTCTGTTCCCCATGTGGACTGTGGGTCTGTTCCCCATGTGGACTGTGGGTCTGTTCCCCATGTGGACTGTGGGTCTGTTACGTTCCCCATGTGGACTGTGGGTCTGTTACGTTCCCCATGTGGACTGTGGGTCTGTTCCCCATGTGGACTGTGGGTCTGTTACGCGGAAAAGTGTGTAGTTTAAGTGTGTAGTATTAATTTGTTCCCGTCCCAACATGCAGTTCGCTGGTGACATGTGATTTGCAGGGAGATGTGTGATTTGCAGGGAGATGTGTGATTTGCAGGGAGATGTGTGATTTGCAGGGAGATGTGTGATTTGCAGGGAGATGTGTGATTTGCGGGGAGATGTGTGATTTGCAGGGAGATGTGTGATTTGCGGGGAGATGTGTGATTTGCAGGGAGATGTGTGATTTGCGGGGAGATGTGTGATTTGCGGGGAGATGTGTGATTTGCGGGGAGATGTGTGATTTGCGGGGAGATGTGTGATTTGCGGGGAGATGTGTGATTTGCGGGGAGATGTGTGATTTGCAGTGAGATGTGTGATTTGCGGGGAGATGTGTGATTTGCGGGGAGATGTGTGATTTGCGGGGAGATGTGTGATTTGCGGGGAGATGTGTGATTTGCGGGGAGATGTGTGATTTGCGGGGAGATGTGTGATTTGCAGGGAGATGTGTGATTTGCAGGGAGATGTGTGATTTGCGGGGAGATGTGTGATTTGCGGGGAGATGTGTGATTTGCGGGGAGATGTGTGATTTGCGGGGAGATGTGTGATTTGCAGGGAGATGTGTGATTTGCAGGGAGATGTGTGATTTGCAGGGAGATGTGTGATTTGCGGGGAGATGTGTGATTTGCGGGGAGATGTGTGATTTGCGGGGAGATGTGTGATTTGCGGGGAGATGTGTGATTTGCGGGGAGATGTGTGATTTGCAGGGAGATGTGTGATTTGCAGGGAGATGTGTGATTTGCGGGGAGATGTGTGATTTGCGGGGAGATGTGTGATTTGCGGGGAGATGTGTGATTTGCGGGGAGATGTGTGATTTGCGGGGAGATGTGTGATTTGCGGGGAGATGTGTGATTTGCGGGGAGATGTGTTTCTGACTGACTGACTGACTGACTGAAAGACAGCGAATAGACAGGGAGCGAGCGTCCGCTAAATTATTAGATAGATTATGTCAAAACCCACGTCAAAACTGTTCCTCACACACAGGGGAGAATGTTTAGGCCTGTCACAAAATATTTCTACGGTTGTTAATCGTGTCATTTTTTTTATTTTTCCCTTCCAGGACATGTTGGTCTTCTGTCTGCTGTCTCTGGCGGCGCTGCGGAGCGCAGGCACGGCTCCGTCGTCCAATGGGCATCTAGCGCCGGACAGCTCCTCCAATCGCAGGGCTCTGACGCTGCAGAGCGGAGACGCAGCGTCCAATGGGCATGCGGCGCCATTGGACAGCTCCTCCAATCACAAGGACGGATACTGGAACACATTCAGAGACGTGAGTGTGGCGTCCGTCCGTCCTCCTATACTGCTGTTGTGTGTGTGTGTGTGTGTGTGTGTGTGTGTGTGTGTGTGTGTGTGTGTGTGTGTGTGTGTGTGTGTGTGTGTGTGTGTGTGTGTGTGTGCGCGCGCGCACACGCTTTGTGCGTGTGTAACGTGCACTTCTACTACGTCCATTACAGCCTCATTGAGTACCAGCAGTGCGTAAATCCTGTGTGTGTGTGTGTGTGTGTGTGCATGTGGGTGTGCGCGCGCACGTGTGTGTGTGACTCAGCATTTGGAGCTGATTAGAGGGCTCTGTGCTGATGGCTTATTTTCTCTCAGTCGACTGTGTGTGTGTGTGCGTGCGTGCGTGCGTGCGTGCGTGCGTGCGTGCGTGCGTGCGTGCGTGCGTGCGTGCGTGCGCGTGCGTGCGTGCGTGCGTGTGTCAGTGCATTCAACATCAAAACGATGAAACATAACCTCTGTGAATCCGCTACCAGTAACACAGGTTTACGCTATTCAATTCTTGATGAATTGAATATAATATGAAGAACCACAATGGAAAGGGTTGCCATGTTCGCTTATTAGAAGCTTCTTTCTTTCTTTCTTTTTTTTTTTTTTTTTACTTTTTTTGTAAAGTTGCTTGTAAATATTTGTAGTTTGTTGTTTGTTTTGTTGTTTTTCTTGGGGGGGGGGGGGGGGGGGAGTGTAGTCGAAACTTTGGGCTTGTTTCTAAAGTGTAGTCGGAACTTTGGGCTTGTTTCTAAAGTGTAGTTGTTTATTTAGGCTTGTTTCTAAAGTGTAGCTGCTTATTTGGTCTTGTTTCTAAAGTGTAGTTGCTTATTTAGTCTTGTTTCTAAAGTGTAGTTGCTTATTTGGTCTTGTTTCTAAAGTGTAGTCGAAACTTTGGGCTTGTTTCTAAAGTGTAGTTGTTTATTTGGTCTTGTTTCTAAAGTGTAGTTGTTTATTTGGTCTTGTTTCTAAAGTGTAGTTGTTTATTTGGTCTTGTTTCTAAAGTGTAGTTGTTTATTTGGTCTTGTTTCTAAAGTGTAGTTGCTTAGTTAGGCTTGTTTCTAAAGTGTAGTTGTTTATTTGGGCTTGTTTCTAAAGTGTAGTTGCTTAGTTAGGCTTGTTTCTAAAGTGTAGTTGTTTATTTGGGCTTGTTTCTAAAGTGTAGTTGTTTATTTGGTCTTGTTTCTAAAGTGTAGTTGTTTATTTGGTCTTGTTTCTAAAGTGTAGTTGTTTATTTAGTCTTGTTTCTAAAGTGTAGTTGTTTATTTGGGCTTGTTTCTAAAGTGTAGTTGTTTATTTGGTCTTGTTTCTAAAGTGTAGTTGTTTATTTGGTCTTGTTTCTAAAGTGTAGTTGCTTAGTTAGGCTTGTTTCTAAAGTGTAGTTGTTTATTTGGGCTTGTTTCTAAAGTGTAGTTGCTTAGTTAGGCTTGTTTCTAAAGTGTAGTTGTTTATTTGGGCTTGTTTCTAAAGTGTAGTTGTTTATTTGGTCTTGTTTCTAAAGTGTAGTTGTTTATTTGGTCTTGTTTCTAAAGTGTAGTTGTTTATTTGGTCTTGTTTCTAAAGTGTAGTTGTTTATTTGGGCTTGTTTCTAAAGTGAAGTTGTTTATTTGGTCTTGTTTCTAAAGTGTAGTAGTTTATTTGGTCTTGTTTCTAAAGTGTAGTTGTTTATTTGTGACCACACGCGATATAGAGCCTGCCATCGCGGGGGTGGCAACTGTCGAGGACAGCTGAAAAACTATTTTCTTTGTCCTTTTTTATTTTTCTGTCTAAAATACTCTGAAGCTATATTATTATTCATGTCATGTTAGAGCAGGTCTGAAATAAATGTCAGAGCTGATATCGACATATAAATATGAAATAAATGCTTAAACATGTCACTATGTCTAATGTTATAACCATTGGGTTAACCAATGCTAACTAGACATACGGCTTCCTTGCTAAAGTATGCAAATTCCGCTAAAATCCGCCTTTTTGTACACAATCGTTTTGGAAGATAATACTAGTCTTTTACTAACTGGCTAACAGAAATAGCACAGAAAGAAGTATTAACAACGATATTTTGTAAAAAGTGTGTTTATTTTGGTCCGCCTAAAGCTAATTCATGCTAATGTTCCAGCTGGGGGCACTGCTGACCACAACAATGGAAAATGCGGAAATGGCTTCCTATTTCCAATAGTAGAAGAAGAAGACTCGAATGAATGTATTGTAAACATTGTAACATTATGTCACCATAACGTGGTTATTATTAGTTGCTTTGGAATGTACCTGCCATGAAAATTAAGGTCATAATAACGCAGATCGCATCGATATGTAATATAGCGCGATAATGTACTTGTTTTAGCTACACGATTGATATCAATATATTAGCTAAATGTAGCTAACGGCTATCATTGCAGGGTTGCCAGTTTCTGCGAGAGAAATAAGCAACCCGGTATATGAAAACAAGCCCAAAATAAGCGAAAATAGCAGATCTACATGCATACAAACAACACAAATCTTGTGTCTGGCATAAATTATTTACAGATGGGGGTCTGCAGACAAATAATAATAATAACAGGCTAATGAAACATTAAGAGAAGAGCCAAGAGGGCACAATTTGTGCTGGGAGGGTTTGAGAGCAAACTGTCCTGTTGTCTGTTGGTTACTGTTTTTTTAATTATGTGTCCATAATCAACTACACTTTAAAAACAAGCCCAAATAATCAACTACACTTTATTTTTGTCAAATACATTTTTATTAACAGGTTATAAATTATTATAAAATTGGTACAGTAGGCCTATGCATTATTCTTCTTTAGAAACAAGGCCAACTAATTATAAT
>NW_027638447.1:20000-22500 GCF_951216825.1 Electrona antarctica | reverse complement strand
ATACAGAGACACAGAGACACAGAGACACACAGAGACACAGATACACAGAGACATACAGAGACACAGAGACATACAGAGACACAGAGACATACAGAGACATACAGAGACACAGAGACATACAGAGACACAGATACACAGATACACACAGAGACACAGAGACACAGAGACATACAGAGACACAGAGACATACAGAGACATACAGAGACACAGAGACACAGAGACATACAGAGACACAGAGACATACAGAGACATGCAGAGACATACAGAGACACAGAGACATACAGAGACACAGAGACATACAGAGACACAGAGACACAGAGACACAGAGACATACAGAGACACAGAGACACAGAGACATGCAGAGACACAGAGACACAGAGACATACAGAGACATGCAGAGACACAGAGACACAGAGACATACAGAGACACAGAGACATACAGAGACACAGAGACATACAGAGACATGCAGAGACATACAGAGACACAGAGACATACAGAGACACAGAGACATACAGAGACACAGAGACACAGAGACACAGAGACATACAGAGACACAGAGACACAGAGACATACAGAGACATGCAGAGACACAGAGACATACAGAGACACAGAGACATACAGAGACATACAGAGACACAGAGACATACAGAGACACAGAGACATACAGAGACACAGAGACATACAGAGACACAGAGACACAGAGACACAGAGACATACAGAGACATACAGAGACACAGAGACACAGAGACATACAGAGACACAGAGACACAGAGACACAGATACACACAGAGACACAGATACACAGAGACATACAGAGACATACAGAGACATACAGAGACACAGAGACATACAGAGACATACAGAGACACACAGAGACACAGAGACATACAGAGACACAGAGACACAGAGACATACAGAGACACAGAGACACAGACATACAGAGACACAGACACAGAGACATACAGAGACATACAGAGACACAGAGACATACAGAGACATACAGAGACACAGAGACACAGAGACATACAGAGACACAGAGACATACAGAGACATACAGAGACACAGAGACACAGAGACATGCAGAGAAAATAAATAAAACTGACAGCTTTTAAGACTATAAAGGAGATCCATACTAGACCATAAGCCATGTCATAATGAAACACCCCAAACAGGGAACCATAGCTTCATGTCATAATGAAACCCCCAAACAGGGAACCATAGCTTCATGTCATAATGAATGCCCCAAACAGGGAACCATAGCTTCATGTCATAATGAAACACCCCAAACAGGGAACCATAGCTTCATGTCATAATGAAAGCCCCAAACAGGGAACCATAGCTTCATGTCATAATGAAACACCCCAAACAGGGAACCATAGCTTCATGTCATAATGAAACCCCCAAACAGGGAACCATAGCTTCATGTCATAATGAAACACCCCAAACAGGGAACCATAGCTTCATGTCATAATGCAACCCCCAAACAGGGAACCATAGCTTCATGTCATAATGAAACCCCCAAACAGGGAACCATAGCTTCATGTCATAATGAAACACCCCAAACAGGGAACCATAGCTTCATGTCATAAAGAAACCCCCAAACAGGGAACCATAGCTTCATGTCATAATGAAACACCCCAAACAGGGAACCATAGCTTCATGTCATAATGAAACCCCCAAACAGGGAACCATAGCTTCATGTCATAATGAAACCCCCAAACAGGGAACCATAGCTTCATGTCATAATGAAACACCCCAAACAGGGAACCATAGCTTCATGTCATAATGAAACCCCCAAACAGGGAACCATAGCTTCATGTCATAATGCAACCCCCAAACAGGGAACCATAGCTTCATGTCATAATGAAACCCCCAAACAGGGAACCATAGCTTCATGTCATAATGAAACACCCCAAACAGGGAACCATAGCTTCATGTCATAAAGAAACCCCCAAACAGGGAACCATAGCTTCATGTCATAATGAAACACCCCAAACAGGGAACCATAGCTTCATGTCATAATGAAACCCCCAAACAGGGAACCATAGCTTCATGTCATAATGAAACCCCCAAACAGGGAACCATAGCTTCATGTCATAATGAAACCCCCAAACAGGGAACCATAGCTTCATGTCATAATGAAACCCCCAAACAGGGAACCATAGCTTCATGTCATAATGAAACCCCCAAACAGGGAACCATAGCTTCAAATGGACATATTGGTTGTTCAGTTTGACCCTCCAGTTTTGGAGATATGGCTTATAGAGTAATGTCTTGCAGAGAAACAGCGAGTTGAGAAAACAGGCTTGAAAGGTTCACTTCTGTGGTCTCTAACATTACACCTAGCTACATGTTTAAGCATTTATTTCATATTTACATGTCTTCTGTGGTCTCTAACATTACACCTAGCTACATGTTTAAACATTTATTTCATATTTACATGTCTAACATTACACCTAGGACCTAGCTACATGTTTAAGCATTTATTTCATATTTACA
>NW_027638447.1:12500-15000 GCF_951216825.1 Electrona antarctica | reverse complement strand
TGCTATTATCACCCCCCCCCCCCCCCCTCCCCTCACACCCCCCCTCCCCCCTCCCATTGTCCACCTCATTCTCCACAGTAGTGGTTCTCAAACGTCAAGGACCCCCGAATTGACACTTATTCATTATCCTTCGGACCCCCGTTTGAAGATAATATGCCAGGGACCCCCGTTTGAAGATAATATGCCAGGGACCCCCACGCAGTGTTGTTTTCGTCGACTAAAACTAAGACGAAAAATGTTCGTCGACTAACCTTTTGTCACTGACGAAAACGAAACGGAAACTAAATAAAAACTAAGCTACGATGACCAAAACTAAGACTAAATATACCAACAATTTCGTCAACAGATAAAAACTAGACTAAAATGTTAGGAAGGGACTAGTGGAGAAGAGATCCAGTATAAGTCATTTTACAATTAGTTGCATGCTGAAAATAGCCGATCTACAAGCTCACAACGGGTCGCGCTGCAACGCGTTGTGAGCTTGTATATCGGCTATTTTCAGCAAGTGAAAATATCTTCAAGGAGAGAATATCTTCAAGGACCCCCAGTTTGACACGGACCCCCCGTTTAATTGCATTTCTAATAACTCGGGGACCCCCAATGCATGTTGTAAAATCATTGTTAATGTAACTCTGAGAGTGTACAAAGGGAACCAAATGGACCCGCATGCGACCTGGTCCATTCGGTTTCACTTCACGCTCTCACGTGCGTGCGTGCGTGCGTGCGTGCGTGCGTGCGTGCGTGCGTGCGTGCGTGCGTGCGTGCGTGCGTGCGTGCGTGCGTGCGTGCGTGCGTGTGTGTGCGTGGGTACATCCTACGCATTGGTTTGTTTATACACTGATAAGCCTATTAGCAGCCTGGCGTGTCGCCGCGGTGATTTGATCATAAACAGATGCTCCTATTGGCTGGCTCAAAGCCAATGGGACGCTGGCTGCACTGCGCAAAAAGCATGGAATACGGATGTGTATATTACAGGAAACTCCCGTTAAACTTTCCAACAAACTCCGGTAAACTCCCGAATTGTACCATCACACCTGTATATTACCGTATATTAACTGTATATGTACCATCACACCCGTATATTACCGTATGATACTGTATATGTACCATCACACCTGTATATTACCGTATATTAACTGTATATGTACCATCACACCTGTATATTACTGTATATTAACTGTATATGTACCATCACACCTGTATATTACTGTATATTACTGTATATGTACCATCACACCTGTATATTACCGTATGTTAACTGTATATGTACCATCACACCTGTATATTACCGTATGTTAACTGTATATGTACCATCACACCTGTATATTACCGTATGTTAACTGTATATGTACCATCACACCTGTATGTTACCGTATATTAACTGTATATTACCGTATATTACCGTATATTAACTGTATTTTACCATGTACTAACTGTATATTACCGTATATTACCGTATATTAACTGTATATTACCGTATATTACCGTATATTAACTGTATATTACCGTTTACTAACTGTATATTACCGTATATTAACTGTATATTACCGTATATTAACTGTATATTACCGTATATTAACTGTATATTACCGTATATTAACTGTATATTACCGTATATTAACTGTATATTACCGTATATTAACTGTATATTACCGTATACTAACTGTATATTACTGTATATTAACTGTATATTACCGTATATTAACTGTATATTACTGTATATTAACTGTATATTACCGTATACTAACTGTATATTACTGTATATTAACTGTATATTACCGTATACTAACTGTATATTACCGTATATTAACTGTATATTACCGTATATTAACTGTATATTACCGTATATTACCGTATACTAACTGTATATTACCGTATATTAACTGTATATTACCGTATATTAACTGTATATGCTGCTAAACTTGAGGTTTACGGGGAAATCTAGTGCCCATAATTGCTCGTTAACTCCTCTTTTCACGCAGTGTAGGCTGCCCCTCACTTCACACGAGTGTGATTCTTTTTGAGGGGCGCTAGCCCCTCCCCTAGCCCCTCCTATATTCAGCTATTATAGATTCTCGTCCTACACAAACATTACATTCCCATTGACAACAAAGAATGGAGAATTTTGTTTCTGAGCGCCCCTCACTTCACACAGGTGTGGTTTTTTTCCCTTCTCAAATGGATGATAATGTGTAATTACATTCAATGCTAATGCTAGCCGATGGTTGCAGTGAGGGGGGGGGGGGGGGGGCTACAGCCGGGAGGAAACCGAGACTCTTAAAGTGGATGCTGTGTGTGTGTGTGTGTGTGTGTGTGTGTGTGTGTGTGTGTGTGTGTGTGTGTGTGTGTGTGTGTGTGTGTGTTTTTGACACGGTGAAAGGCTCCATTTCCATTTTGCATAATTTCCTCCAGCGTCAACAAACCATGCTTTGCACCTGCTGTCCCACACATGCACGCACACACACACACACACACACACACACACACGCACACACACACA
>NW_027638447.1:0-7500 GCF_951216825.1 Electrona antarctica | reverse complement strand
TTTTAACTACAACCTATTTAACTCTGTTACATACACCCCCCTAAAATCCTGCTAAATCGGGGCACATACAAACTCAAAAAATACAAAACCCAAGTCTCCAGTTCAGAATACAGCAATAAGAGCAAAACCCAGTTCAAATCAGTCAAAAAAACTTTCCACATGGAATTAAATCAGCAAGGGTCCCCTTACTAAAATAAGACACAAAAGATGCCGTATACACCTCTTAGTTTGCAAACCATGCTCTACAACGAGCCAACTCAACTGGAAGACACCTCTGGCAAGTACCAATGCACGCAAAAAAAGAAAAAAAAATCTACACAGAAAACATGTTCTTCATATAAGAAAACAAAGAATCAACACTTGACACTGACACCGAGTCGTCAATGATCTGTTCATTCATTTCACAAATTAATCGAACAGGTGGCCTAACCACTCTACCTGTCCTAGTACGACGTGGAGGTGGCTGTGAAGATACTACTCGGTCATGCGTGAGATCACCCGGCTGCGCGTCAGCTGCATGTGTCTGTGTGTGATCTGTCTGCATGTCAGCTGCATGGGTCTGTGTGTGATCAGTCTGTATGTCAACGGCAGGGGGAGGGGAGTGGACCTGTTGGGCCGCTTCAGCTAAGGGCTGGGAGGGTGAATCCTGGGGTATTGTGCATTCAGGAAGGGGGGCAGGAGAAGGGAACCGTGCAGCATCTGGGGAAGTATCTGGGATACTTGAGACCTCACTCACAGGGTGGGGGACTACAGCCATTTCAATCTTGGATGATGGGGCACCCACATCCAAGGAACACTCAGACTGGCTGGTTGCAGCATCTCCATCACTCCCATCCTCCATTCGCAGAAGCCAGTTAATTGTCTTTGTCTCACCGTCCTGTACATCAACAGGAACCACTGGGCCACTCCGTTCACTTCCAGTAACTAAAGAGCAGCTTGCCCCAAAGGTATCATCTCCTTCCATGGGGAGAAAACTCACAGGGAGGAGCAAGTTCCTGTGAACAACTTTCTCCCTTGACGTCACAGGGTCTCGGATGCAGTACACATTGATTCCAGGCTTCACAGAAACCACTTCATAAACTGTAGAGTCCCATTTGTCTGCGACTTTCCTCACCCCTTTCAGACCCCGATTAGCAAGCAAGACTCTGTCACCCACAGTGAGGGGAGATCCTTTCGCCTTGCGATTGTAATTCTCAGCCTGACGAGCCTGAGCTGTCCTACTGTTTTGCTGGGCAATGCGCGCAGCCTCAGACAAGTCGCGCTTCAATCGAGAGACAAAGTCGCAGTGGTCAACAACAGCACTGTTGGGGAGGGCATGCTGGAACACAACATCAACAGGCAGACGTGGAATCCTCCCAAACATGAGAAAGAATGGGGCAAAGCCTGTGGTTTCATGCTCAGTACAATTGTAACAGAACGTCAGCATCTGGAGCATCTGCGGCCATCTGGCCTTGCACTGTGAAGGCAGGGTCCTGATCATGCTGCCAAGAGTCCTGTTGTATCTCTCAACAACTCCATTCCCCATAGGATGGTACGGGGTGGTGTGGGATTTCTCAATACCAGCCATCTCTAGGAGTTCCTTAATGAGTCGACTCTCAAAGTTGGCCCCCTGGTCTGAATGGATCCGCCTAGGAAATCCATAAATGCTGAAAAAGTCAGTCCATAGACGGCGGGCAACCTGCTTTGCTGTTTGATTCCTACATGGGAATGCGTGTGACAGCTTGGAAAAGTGATCTGTGACTACTAGAACATCCACACACTTTTTGTCAGTCTGTTCAGCAGTCCAGAAGTCAATACAGACTAGTTCCATTGGTTCAGTTGTGCGAATGCTTTCCAGAGGAGCACGGTCATTAGGCTCTGGGGTCTTCCCGACAATACAGCGGAAGCAGTTCCTCACATGGTTGATGATGTCACGTTCCATCCCCACCCAAAAGAACCTCTGCCTGGCGAGAGAAAGTGTGCGAGCTTGCCCCTGATGACCAGCTGAGTCATGTAGACCTTGGAGGACCCGAGCCTTCATGGAATCCGGAACAACGAACTGGTAAATGGTCATGTTCATCTGTCTGTCCTTCTTCACCCTGTACAACATGCCGTCTCTGATAGAGAGCTTGGGCCAATGTCTCAACAGTTTCACTACACCACGAGACTCATCAGCACGTTCACGCCTAGTGGGCCTCTTGTGACGCTGGACGTAAAAGGAAGCCCTGCCCAAGACAGCATCCTGCTCTTGCATATTAGCCAGTTCACTCTTCGGTAGAGAGGTGGTCTGATCGACACTGGCAAGCTGAGGGATATCCGGTCCTGTGCCTCTCATTCGGCAGACTCCTCCAGAGTCATGTGCATCCAGCACGGCTGACACATCTCGTGAAGAGAGGGACCCCGGAGATGGAGGCGGGGAGATGTCAGTTCCTTCCTCAGACTGATCAACAACCAGCTGGCAGTTATTAGTACATCTGAAAGCATCCTGAACCGTCCTATCCACCATTCCACCCATTTGGTTCAGCAGAAAGGTGTAGGGTTCAGTCACAAGACGGTGGCTCATGCATGACTGGACAAACGGCTCTCTACTCAGTGCATCGGCCACCACATTCTTTGTGCCAGGGACATAGTTCAGGTCGAAATTGTAGGCTGCAAGCTTTGATACCCATCTCTGTTCACATGCATCCAACTTGGGTTTAGTCAAGATGTATGTTAACGGATTATTATCCGTCCAGACAGAGAAACTTTGCCCTTTCAGCCAGTGGCTGAACTTGTCACACACCGCCCATTTCAGAGCGAGAAACTCCAGCCGATGTGCTGGATAGTTCAGTTGAGACTGTGAGAGTGTCTTGCTGGCGAACGCCACTGGTCTGGCAATCTTTCCATCAGGGGGCAACTGCGATAGGACAGCCCCCAGGCCATCAAAGCTGGCATCAACTGCAAGGATAAATGGTGCATTAAAGTCTGGATGGGCTAACGTGACACTCTGCACAAGCTCATGTTTCAAAGTTCTGAATGCTTCTCTGCACTCATCAGTCCAGTCTGCCGGAGACAGTTTCACATGGCCCTTTTTGAACTTGGGTTTATGGCCTCTCCCTCGCTTGTGTGGTGCCGCAGGCTCAGCCACGAGGCTGAACAGTGGCCTGGCTTTAGCAGAACACCCCTCAATGAAATGGTGATAGTAGAGAACCATTCCTAAAAATGATCTGATTTTTTTGGCACATGGGGTTACCCCATCAGACCCCATCAAGTCAGTTTCCTGTACATTATTTATGGCCTCCACTTTACTTGGGTCCGTCTTAACACCATCTGCACATATAATGTGCCCTAGAAACTTAACAGTCCTGCGAAGAAAGTGGCACTTTTTCGGCGAGAGCTTCAAGTTGTTGGCAGCCAGACGTGAGAAGACCATCTGCAGACGCTCCATCGCCACCTGTTCGGATGGAGCATAGACCATCAGGTCATCCAGGTAACAAAGCAGGCTTGTGAAGTTCTCATCGCCAAAGATAGACATCATCATTCTCATGAAGGTAGCAGGACTGTTCGTCAGGCCCTGGGGCATCCGGTTATATTCATGTAGACCGAATGGGGAGGAGAAAGCTGTGAATTTCTTGTCGTCCTCGTGCAGCCTGACATTGTAGAACCCTGATGTGAGGTCCATAGTGGAGAACAGCACATTGCCACCTAGCGCAGCGAGGGTGTCTGTTTGATGAGGGAGGGGATGAGCGTCCTTCACCGTTCTTGCATTCAGCCACCGAAAGTCATTGCAAATGCGAAGGTCACCATTCGGCTTGACAACCAGGACAAGGGGAGATGCATACTCGCTCTGAGACTTGCGTATTATCCCCTGCTCCTCCATATCATTCAACGCGGTCCTCAGCTTGTCATAATGGCACGGTGGGACTCGCCTGTACGGAAGTCTAAAGGGCTTGTCATCCAACAAGTGGATTCTGTGGACGAAATCTTTCGCCTCACCACAGTCCATTTTGTGCCTTGAAAAGGTTGACTCATACTGCTCAATGACCTGCAGCAGTTTCTCTTTCCACTCAAGGGAGACTTCACAGGATGAGAGGTCCAAATCCTGCAGGCCCATGTCACTCAGGATGGATGACATCTCAGCTTCTGTCCGGGGTGCAGGTGACGAGATCTGTGTGTACTGTGCACTGGACTGGACGTGATCTGGTTCCGGCATGTCCTGCACAGAAAGACAGGGGGACACATCCGCAACCTTTGCATTTCTCCTAAGTGTCAGTGGCTTCTTAGTGGGGTTCACTATCTTAACTGGAACATAGCCATCTCCCCATAAGGGAGTGACAACTCTGCCCACCATAATTTGTGCAGGCCTGGCCTTGGACTGGGTAGGTTCAATCATGACTGTGCTACCCACTGCTGAGATGTCAAATGCTGGTAGTTTAGCCCACACTAAATGTTCAGACAGTGGCTTCAAAGTGACACATCTTTTGAGCTTAGCCGTTCCAATTCTGATTGGCATCGCTGTACCATTGCATTCATCTGAGGACGACAACAGGGACATTAGACGGGGCAAATTATCACTCAGAGCACTGTTCGCTGGAGATGCTATGCTTTGGCTGCCCACAATCTTCTTCATCTGTGTAATGAGCCACTTGATAGCATTGCTGCCCAGAATCATGTCATCACGTTGGCCTGGCACAACAAGAACGGGGATTATCACCTTGTAGCCATAAACAGATACAGTGAGGTCATACATAGCAGATGGTGTGACAAGGTTACCCCCACAGCCAACAATGACAAAGCCCTCAGCTGACTTCTTCTCAATGTTAGGGGTCGTCTTTGAAAGCTCTGTATCTGCAGTCTCACTTATAGTGCATGCCATTGAGCCACTGTCCACTAATGCCCTGAGGAAATGTCCATCATCAGTGGTCACATCTGTGTAGAATAGGCTATCAGTTCTCGAGAGTCTTTGCAGGTCTTGAAAAATCACAGTGTTCTTCGATGGGCCTGCACTGCCCAAGGTTGTGTACAATGTCTCATAATCAGTGTCTGTTAAGGTGGGAGGCTCACTCACTTGATCTGCGCTGTCCTCCCCTGCACGCAGATCATTCAGTTTCCCTGCTGACCACGGGGATAGGGACGTCCTCCCTCCGGGCAGTTGAGTCTTGAATGGCCAGGTAGGTGACACAGGAAGCACAGCCCGCCCTCTCGACAGTGTGTGAAGGCAGAGTGAGAGCTGTCTTTACATATGGAACATGGCATGTCATGTAGGCCCTCAATTCTCGGAAGCCTGTTGCTGCTATTTGGCCTTCTATTAGCTTGTGCACGACCTGGGCCTTGAAGTAGCACCTTCTCTAGCATTCCAATCAACTTCTCAAGGGTAGAGTTGTCTTGACTCACTGTTGCTTTCTGTTCAGGTATGCCCGTGTTGAAAGTAGCATTAGGGCTCACCTCAATTTTATTCACGTTGACTCTGCCACACAACTCAGCAGAGGACCTAAGTCCGCTTCCTAGGTGATATTCATCTAACACTTCCTGAACCTCACGAGCTGACCACTTATCAATTGTCTTGGACCTAAAGGTAAGAGCCAGGTCCCTGCTGGGGCAGTGCCTGATGAACATACGTGTAACTTCAACAGAAGGGTTGTCAAACATCTTTCCCTGCTCATTAAGACAACTGGCAGCAACATCAGCAGCTCTGTTCAATCTAAGCCAATACTCGTATGGATCCTCTTGGTCTCTCGGCAGGGTGGAATAAAAGTCAGCTAGGGGAACAGAGGAGCAGTGGCTAGAGCTGAAATGTTTACGCAGGAGTACATAGATAGCCTGTGGGTTCCGCTGCACATCAATCTCACCATTCCTTATTCCAAATCGCACAACATCCTTTGCCCTGCCTCTCAGGTGGATGAGAATCTCCTCAGCCTGATTTTCCACTCGAATATCGCTCTTCCTGATGTAGGTTTTCATTAAGTCCTCCCATTCATCAACAGCCATTGTATCTGAACTTTCCCCTCTGAATGTAGGTGGCTCTTTGACTTGCCTATGAGTGACTAGTTGGACCTGGGAGAGATCCAGTGTGTGGCTGGGGAGAGAGTTTTCTTTCCTGTGCGTATCTTCACGGCCCAGGTGCACAGCAGCTGCAGGAGTCGTGAGGTGTGATGCGGGGGTTGATGTGAGGAGTGATGCGGGGGCTCGTGTGAGGAATGATGCGGGGGTTGATGTGAGGTGTGCCAAAATACTATCTGCTATCTGCTGTCCTATCTGTTGTACAACAGTGCTCATTTGGTCAGCAAGTCTCACCTCATCAGGGGTAGGGTTTGGGACAGATGTGCTAGCACTCTGAGGTGGGTGTAACCTGTCCATAGACTGACCATGGGGTGAGGATGCATTGTTACATTCAACAGGACTGTCCACAGAATTAACAACAACAAATGTTTCATCCCTCACTCGATCAGCACGTAGTGAAAATGGAACAGGTGTGTGATTTAACCCACGTGCAATACCCCTACCCCAACTGAGAGGGGTTCCATCAAATTTACCAGGTTGTCCGGAGCTCATATTTTGACTCATATAATATATAGACACCCTCAGGCAAATGTGGCTGATGTTACTAAATGAAGTTGAGAGTCCACCACAAAGGAATACAGCTCCGATGATGCAGTGATGAGAAGACACCAGCCCGGTCCGACAGTCATCGACGAGTCACGGCACCAATGTGACCGATGTGTGTCTCCTCTGCATTAATCACACTCTGGGATTCAGGTGGTGGTGGTAACAGCTCACATGGGTGTTTATTCTGCATTCATAGAGAATGGACATAGGAGACAGTGTACACAGTATGTCAGCATATGTGGACCAAAGCACTGTCTGTCTCATGAGAATCCTCCATTACACTGAGTATACAGTAGTATACAGTATCATACAGTGTTCTGACTGCTTTACAGTAGTGATCGTATAGTGGATTACATTAATACAACAAAATAAAACAAATCTGTCCTTCATATAAAATACAGAAAATGTAAAATACATGTAGTATCTTTTTATCAAGAACTGTTACCATTTTTATATTATTTTAGCTTATTTATCAAATTACATGAATTTGCACAAAACATGAAATTACAACACTCATAACATACCTGCATTCATAGAGAATGGACATAGGAGACAGTGTACACAGTATGTCAGCATATGTGGACCAAAGCACTGTCTGGGAAGACAACAATACAACCTGTCAGCTACGTTTTTACAAGTAATAAAACATACACAAAATAATGTTTGACCCAACAAAAACGTGACAGAGTTAGTCTAATATAGTTAGCTTTCAGACCTTTAACCCAGATTAACTTTTAAGTGCTTTTCAATGTGTTTATAATTCGTTTTGTCCACAGACATACAGACATTACCTGTCTCATGAGAATCCTCCATTACACTGAGGATTACCCATAGTGCCTTGCTAATATGAAGCCTGGTGCAGGCATGTAGAACAGCAGGTGGCATAGTTTCCCCATTTAGCTGGATTTTAACTACAACCTATTTAACTCTGTTATA
>NW_027638448.1:15000-16188 GCF_951216825.1 Electrona antarctica | reverse complement strand
AATGCAAGAGAGTTGCGATAAATCAATCCTTTATTTACAAGGGAACTCATTCAGATCCACTCAGAGAGAGAGAGAGAGAGAGAGAGAATGAGAGAGAGACGTAGAGAGAGAGAGAGAGAGAGAGTTGGGGTGTATGTTCCTCTGTCTGAGTCCCCAGCAGTAGAACCCTGCAGTATAGTATAGTGCGTGCGTGCGTGCGTGCGTGCGTGCGTGCGTGCGTGCGTGCGGGCCAGCGGCCCATGCACACAAAGGCCCGGAGGGGAAGAACAACGCAGTTGTGTAAACAATGACATTGTTTAGTGTTTAGTTTTTTTTTGTTTATTATGTTGAGACAGAGATTAGCTGTTATTGATTCTTCTCAGTCCGGGTCGGGGAAGGAAGCTGAGGCCACGCCCAAGGTTCCCACAAGTAGCCTGTAATGGATACCCTTTCCCTCCAACGCATGCACACACACACTCGCAAGCACACACACACTCGCAAGCACACACACATGCTTGTATTACTATTATTTAGGATGACAATTTTGTGATTGCCATATATTTACTATTTTTGAGGGCTGCTAGCTCTTCCTACATACAGCTTTTGACCGCACACGTCTCAATATTTGCCATTGACAATGAAAGGAGAAATTAGGTCAAATGTCTCGCCAAATATGATGTAAATTTGTGGCAACAGGCATTCTGATTGGCCAGTATGAGATGATGCACGATGATGTACGATGATAAGAGCGCCCCTCACTTCACACGGGTGTGATTTTGAACACTATAACATCTCTCTCTCTCTCTCTAGACTAACCCTGAAGCTGAACATATCTGATCTACCAGTCCATGTATACAAATCAGGACATAAATCCAGCCCTAAACCCATAGACCTCTAACCTCTAACCAGATTGAGTTAGACCTATAATTCTCTCCATATATCCTGACCCCCAATCTTTTTCAAACAACAACCATTTGTCTTGGGAGAACAAGGAAAATGATATGCGTATTGTAATACAAGTACACACACACGTACACATGTACACACACACACACACACACACACACACACACACACACACACACACACACACACACACACACACACACACACACACACACACACACACACACACACACACACACACACACACACATGCACACACTCTCTCTGGCCCCTCCGACCTTCCCCCCATCGGTCACACCCCTG
>NW_027638448.1:0-12500 GCF_951216825.1 Electrona antarctica | reverse complement strand
CTCAACCCTCATCTCTAAAGCCCTCTCTGCCTCTTGCCTCGGTGGTGTTATACGGTCTGCCAGTGTTGTGCGTCTTCCATCCCCTGTGGCCGTTCCTTTGACAGATAGACGGGTGGGGTTTTAAACTCAGATCATCTCCTTATTGGCACTGATGAAGTGTGTATGGATGTGTGTCTTCTGTCTTGTGTGAGTGAGTGAGTGCAGTGTCTGTTGATATACTGAGTGTGTGTGTGTGTGTGTGTGTGTGTGTGTGTGTGTGTGTGTGTGTGTGTGTGTGTGTGTGTGTGTGTGTGTGTGTGTGTGTGTGTGTGTGTGTGTGTGTGTGTGTGTGTGTGTGCGTGCGCGTGCATGTGTGCATACGAACAGTCGAACACACGCATGTGGGCATGATGCAGTACACACAAAAGTGTTTTTTTGTGTGAGGTTTCATGCACACAACCCTGTGTGTGGCGTCTGTGTGCGTGCGTGCGTGCGTGCGTGCGTGCGTGCGTGCGTGCGTGCGTGCGTGCGTGCGTGCGTGCGTGCGTGCGTGCGTGCGTTGAGGGCGAACACCCCGTGCGCCACACAGTGCCATGGTGCCATATAATCCCCGCCCTTGCCCAGTGGCCCAGATTAAATCCCAGTGCTTTGATCCACCCCCTAATCTGACTTTACAGGCTGCGGGCTGAGGGCGGATGCTCTGCCCGCACTGCTCAGCCAGCCAGCCTCGTTCTGTATGCTGCCTGTTCCGGTCTGCCCGTTTGTCTGCCTGTTAGCCGACTTGTTTGTCTGTCTGCTATATATGCCCCTCCCCACCGCCATCCCCATCCCCAACCCCCGACCCCCTCGCACTACACACAAGGAGCTGGCAATTGAAATCAGCTTTAGAGTGGCCCTGACACAGAAGCGGGGCAGAATTAGGCTCTTTAATGCCTGTCATGGTCAAAGATTATATCAATGGCTGTTTTTGTCCCCGCCTCATTGGCGTCAATGGAGGAGCAGCGGGGCTCGCCTGCCTGCCACGACACAATGGATACAGTCCTCCACACGGAGGAAGAGTGTATTATATTGGCAAGTTGTTCCTGCGTCTCTCGCGGCACTCGGGAACATGCACGCACACGCGCATGCAAGCAAGCACGCACACACACAACCACACACACACACACACACACACACACACACACACACACACACACACACACACACACACACACACACACACACACACACACACACACACACAACCACACAACCACACACACACACAACCACACACACACACACACACACAACCACACACACACACACACACACACACGCACGTGTGTGAGTGAGCGCTTACGTATACACACAAACACTCACGTAAATAAACATAGACGCCGAACACATGTTGCTTGTTTAGGTGGACGTGTGTAGCCTAGCTCGGGCCCAGGCAGCGTAGCGGCGGCGCTGATGATGTACACTTTGGTGATTGTAAAATCAACTTCAGTGGCAGCGTTCTCCCGTTTGAAGTGGAGTGCGGTTCACTCGTTCGGGGTCAAACTCATACACAGCAGCCTCAATTGGAAACAAAAGCGCAGAGTCTTAGGCCGTGCTTTAATGCTACAGTGAATATGATTTACAGCCCATCTGCAACTGCACAAACACTCTTTTGAGTGGGGAGCGAGAGGGGGGTGGGGGGGGGGGGGGGGGGGGGGGGAGCGCGCCGCGGTCCCACTATACCGTTAACCAATTTACCGGTTTATATAAACAAGCTCATGGGTGATTAGGAAGAGAGCCCTAACTGAAATAATAGTTTACAACACAGGACATTAAAAATAATTAGCCTTAACACAATAAAGTTGAGGGTGGGGGGGGGGGGGGGGCACAAGACTGGGTTGAGTTAGCATAATGGGGAGGAAGGTCTCATGCTCGACGTGCCGTGCTGTGTTAGCTGCTAACTGATGGACTTAACCAGGCTCTAAACAACACACACATGCACTGAACAGAGCTTCTGGTGGCGCACAGAACCACAGCGTCTGAGTTACAGCTTAACACGCTCACGGCCATGGATGAGAACATTCGTCTTTTAATGTTTTATATTGATTCAGATTGAGATTGCGCTATATACCGTCTCTGTGTCTAGGAGATAAACCGGAAGCGGTTGGTCCGTCAGTAAAAGGTTCCAACTCGTTGACTTGAACGCCAGCCGAAATCTTAACACCTTTTATCTCGGATTCTAATCCCATTCAAATTCGAATCAATATCTATCTATCTATCTATCTATCTATCTATCTATCTATCTATCTATCTATCTATCTATCTATCTATCTATCTATCTATCTATCTATCTGATCCTCTCTCTCTGTGTCACTGTGTGAAATGCACACGTCCACTATAATAATACTGCTCCTCTCAGCAGTATTAACAAGGTCACGTTTCCTCACCTGGTCATAGCCGTGAAATTAGTCCTTCTTGTTTGTGTTGAACTTAATGACAGTGGACAACCCCAGAGGGGGGGGGGGGGGGGGGGGTGTGTGTGTGTGCGTGCGTGCGTGTGCTGAGACTTAGAAAACAAGTCAAGTCAAGTATTCGTCGAGGAAAGGCTCCTTTGCACTTCTACACAACACTATAAACCCACTGCTCAGTAAAGAGTGCACAACACTGCCACATCCCTCCCACACACACACACACACACACACACACACACACACACACACACACACACACACACTTAGGATCACAAATCCAACTCTCTCTCTCTCTCTCTGTCTCTCTAACTCTCTCTCTCGCGCACGCGCGTGTTCGCGTGCGCACGCAACCCCTCGGCAGTAACAGTATTATGATCCACCTCTGCACACGCACACAGTCCAGTCATTGGTTATTTATTGTACTTATTGGCAGGGGTCGGCCAATTAACGCGGCGGTGCCGAGGGGTCCAGATCACTGCCTCTCCCCAGTGCACCGCGGAGTGTGAAATGTACCATAAATCCGGTGGGGCGCGGCCCTGTGGCCCGTCGAGCGGCATGCAGGCAGGCAATGGAGTACAGGCACGAGCAGTGATGGACAAAATACTCAAGTACTTGAGTCAAAGTACTGTATAGAAATTCATCTGGTCAATTATGACAATTATCACTCACTACGAGTAATAAAATATGAGTAAGTGAATACTTATATTTAAGTATTAAGTATTCAAAAGTATAAATTACAAAGTACACAAAATATCAATAATTGTGAAAATGGCAGATCTACAAGCTCACAACACGTCACAAGGTGAGCTTGTAGATCGGCTATTTTCACTCATTCACAATGTACTTGTTCTCTTTTTTGTGTGGAGTCAAAAGTACAATATTTATCCTTGAAATGAAAGTGGAGTGCATGGAGTGAAAGTCCTGTATGTGTCAAAACCTACAAATCCTCATGTACAAAGTACTTTACAATTTACAATTTACAATTTACAATTTAGGCATTTAGCAGACGCTCTTAATCCAGAGCGACTTACATTAAGCAATAACAAAAAGCATGGCATACATGCTTTGTTACCGTCGAGGCTCCTTTGCACCAGGGTGAAAGCGGACGCACAGGGCGGTGCCCCGGGGCAGCGGGGGTCACTGCAGTGCCCGCCTGGATTGATTTATAGAGCAGGGGTTCTCAACGTTTTTGGCCGGGGACCCCCGAAAATGCTTTGGCAACGTCTCGGGACCCCCGCCCCGCCCCCTCCCGACCCCCAATATAAATTGACTGCTACAATAACCTTAAACCATTTTGGGCGGGAACCCCTTTTGGTGTTTTAAGCATTGTTATAATTTAGCTATTTAAAATTAGCAGATCTACAAGCTCATAGCGCGCCACCGAGTGGCGCGCTATGACCTTGTAGATCTGCTATTTTTGAAAAATCGTGAAAATAAAATTTAAAAAATCTCTTTTTTTTCTTTTCTTTTTTGAAAATATTTTGGGGACCCCCCAAAATAATTTGGCGACCCCCCGAGGGGTCGCGACCCACGGGTTGAGAACCCCTGTTATAGAGCAACGATACATGCCTCATGCCCCGATGGAGAGCTGGCACTGTTTGTTTGTGAAGTTGCGGTAACTGTGTGTGACAGGGTTGTGTGTGACAGGGTTGTGTGTGACAGGGTAACTGTGTGTGACAGGGTTGTGACTTTTATAGCGCCTTGCGTTAATCGGCGCGGCCCCGTGGGTAATTTATTTGCGAGACTGGCGGTTAGAGTGTGAGGGGAAAAAAATGAATATGAACTATACTTAACTGTTCCTGGAATGCATCTGTGTCATTTTAGATCTTATATGGAACACCCATGCAGGAATCGAACCTGGGTCTCCTGCGTGGAAAGCCAACATCTCAACCACTAATAGGGGGAGTTATTAGACATTTAGGCTGAGGTTGTGAGCCACTCCGCTACATACAGTATCATCACAACATTCATTCTTCCGAAAACTCTTAGGATTCAGAACAGCGATTTTCAAAAATAGCAGATTTGCTAAAAATGTGTACTTTTTTTTACACACCAACACACCACTACCAACAACAACCACCACCACCACCACCACACCAACAACAAGTTTGGAGCTATGGCCAAAAATAAAACTCCAGAGGATTCTTTGCACTTGTTATGGATTCGTATACAGCTCCAAACAGCATGTGTTCCCCCGAGGAGCGGCCTCCATCCATGTCACCACGTCGGAGTGAGACCCCCAGACAAGTGTATTCCAACAGGCACTTATCTGTTATCCGAGGCTGGGGTCACGGAGGGTCATCGGCCCTCCTTGTAGCTACCTGATAAGATAATCATTAGTGGAGGATTATCTCCTGGCAGGTGAATGGCTGGGGGGGGGGGGGGGGGGGGAGTTCAGCAGGTTAAAGAACAGTGAAAGGTCACTTCTTCAGGGGGGGGGGGGGGGGGGGGGGACGGACGGACGTGGGACGTGTATACTTTTAGTTTACAGAGGGTCCCAGTGATTGTTTGGCTGTTGCTGTCTGTAAACATACTCTTGAGGTTTCAGGTGTTTTTATTTCTATTTATGTATTATTTTTGAGGGGCGCTATAGCCCCTCCTATGAACAGCCATAGTGTATAGATTCTGTCTGAACACAAACATTAAATGCCATTGACAATGAACGGAGAATGCACGTCTCGTCTGTGTCTGAGCAAATCAGCAAATGTATGTCGGTGGCCACCCTTGGCCAATAAGGGACCGCTTTGGTAGATAGACCATTCAGTTGTCATGGCAGTGCCGTAAACACAGGACAGATGCAGTAAAGGAAATCACACTTTTTTGTTGTTGCTTGTATACGTTTGGCTCCTTTCTTTCTTCTATGAATTCTCCGGAGCTGTTTCAATTCACTATTTCTTGTGAAGCTTTGTCCACATTACTTACAGTTGTATTGTTTCTTTCCTTTATACACCCTGGCTCGTTTCTTGTATGAATTGAAATTAGTTACAAGATGTATATATATTGGCCACATGGTGTCTTATACGTTGTCATATATTATTACCATAAACAAACATAGACTTCGGCGAGCGCGATGGGAACATTGGCGTTTTCTAGAGCAAGGCTGGACCTCATTTTAGCTTAGTAGATAGATGCTATGCTTTAGCATCCAAGATGGAAGCCAAAAGCAGACGTGCATCATAGTGGAATATCCAGAAATCACCGGCACACAAGGGCCATACCACTTTTGTTCAGCAGGCAGCACTCATGTGTTAAGCTGTTTAGCTACACCTGGCCTACAGGGCACTAATCCATGGAGCAGTGCCCTGTAGGCCAGGTGTAACTAATCAGTTAATGGTACACCTCAGTAATGCCCAGGGCACCCCTCTGTAGATGTGTCTATATTAACACTATATTAAAGATGATTTTTTTTTTGTCTCACTATTTCCAAACGCTTCATCATACAGTCTGGGCCAACAGAAGAGCTGTCATGAGTAAACTATAAAGCGGAAGTGGAGCCTCCTCACCACTTCCGTTTCGTCTTTACAGTCTCGCACATTTATCCTAATATAAATAGAAAACATCTAAGCATATATAGCTTGTTGCTTAGCAGAAAAGGAAATAAAAAAATAAGCTCTAAAGATATTTTAAAATATATTTTCGTGAACGGAAATGGCAGCTTCCGTTACTCAGCTCATGAGGGCTATAGGTCCAGACTCTATATAGCATTCGGAGATTGTGGAATAGTTGTCTCATGGCTACGCGAGACTACCACCCACCAGACAAACCAGGCATACTTAATGAACTGGTGGGCATGTCCACAGAAAACATTTTAACAAATACTGTACAATTTAAAAAACAAAAAAACAAAAACTTCCTCCTTATATGATGATAATACCTGATGATCATGTTATAGGGTGGAAAAAAATCACGGCACAATCTATCTCCATAGTGTGGTAGAGTAGAAATGAACTGTCAATCCACAGTGTATAGTAGATACTTGGATTGCACGTAACAGATGGAGGTAACACCAAACACCAAACAGGATCAGATGCCTTTACAACGCATCTCAATCCGCGAGTCCATCTCGGTAATGAAAGTGAGGGTCGACAATACACGGCGAAGGTCACCGCCGTGTCACTCTGCACGCTCCTCTTCAGATTGACATGTCAGCTGTTCACCCTTGACCCAGATGGGGACATTCCCCTGACCTCCGGGCCCGTTGGAGAGCACATAGATCATGGTCTAATAAGCAGGGCATCTCTCCCCCCCCCCCCCCCCCCCTCCGGATGGACGGATGGCCAGTAAAAATAGAGACCCTGAACTGTCCTTGCTAACGTTCCTGACGCCTGATTTATATTAGCCCCGCGCGTCACGTCGAGTGACGAAAACAGCCGATCTGCAAGCTCACGACGCATCACGGCGCGACGTGGCCGTGATCTTGCAGGTCAGATGTTTTTTCCGGGCCGCGCGACACCGGTGTGCGACCGAAATATGAATCAGGCCTTATAAGCGTCCCATCATCCACACTTGGTAATGTGACTCCCGGGTGTGAACGCGCCGGTCTTTCCGCGAGGATCGACCCCTGAAGGTTGACTGCTAATGCCAACGGCACCTCAATCTAACCCATTACTCTAAACTTGGCCCGCCCGGACGGTTCAGGTCTGCTTTATTCGAGGAGGGGGTTGGCATTAGGGTCCCCTTGCACCCGCCTCCCCCTTTTTCCTTGGAATACGATTTTGCGTCCTAAATGACTTGGCGTGGGTGGGGGGTAGGATGTAAATGAACATTTAGCGGGGGTTGGCTGTGCTCACGTCAAGCCAAGGTCAGGCATCCAGCTGTCATCCCGCGTTTGGGACTAATCGTTTATATGCCTCCGACACTCTTTCTCTCTCTCTCTCTCTCTCTCTCTCTCTCTCTCTCTCTCTCTCTCTCTCTCTGCCTGTGGGCTCACTCTCCCCACGTCTGTCATGCACCGCTCTCTTTAATGGCAACATCCTGCCTTTTATCGCCCCCGTGCTCTCGTGTCTGCCGCGTCCGTCTTTCGTCCGTTTTTGTTTTCCGCCGTATGTCATTTCTTTCTTTCTTTCTTTCTTTCTTTCTTTCTTTCTTTCTTGACGATAGCCCTTTTCGGCAGAGTCGTTGACCCCCGGCTTCTGTTATCCCCGTTGCTAATGACTGGAGCTAATCGAGAGAGGTGTTCGAATGTGTGACGGTGTGTTGACCTTGCATTGACTACAGCAAAGCCTACTTTGAAATTCATAAGGAGAGGAAAAACCTCTGCGGTTTTCCGCTATTTACATTGCAGTGAACTGAGTGACACGCTGTAGTGTAGGCTTACATTGTCTCATTCTTTACTCAAGTGCGAGGTCACGGGTTCAACCCCCGCAGCAACTTGTCACCAGTGCCCTTGAGCAAGACAGAGCCTCATCATCGCTCAGCCCCTCTGGTTGAAATGGATCCGTATATACACATGTGCCTCAGAGGGATATACGCCAAGAAAGTGATTCCTAATTATGCTGCGTGTAATATGGCCCCGGGGTCACGAAGCCGACCCGCTTAAAGCCTCTAAGAATCATATAAAAAAACCTTCGAATCAAAGCGAGGACAAGGGAAATCAACACAAATTGCCGGAGTCTCCGTGAGTTTCCGCGAAGCGGCCGGCGATGATTGGTAGCAAATGTCGAGTCTCGCCTTGATGAAGTGACGTCTTCATCGTGAGTCACCGAGACACAATCAAACTCAAACAGTATAACACCTAATTCACCCTGTGGAAGCTTTGTGCCCCCATCCCCCCCCCCCCCCCCACCCCCCTGTCTGCTTAGACCCCAGTGTTGGCATTAGACTATACCACAACCACCATGGTCATGGGCACCTCCGCCCTCTCCCCTGCCCCCCCACCCCGGCCCCTAGCCCATGCAGCCACGTAAAAATGTGGCAGGTTGCAGAGTTCAAGTCCTTTTCGAAATGTGAATCGAAACAGCTGCCCTTAATCACTAGCACAAGCTGGGCTTAAGGGCCTCTCAGTTTCACCCCTCATCTGCCTGGAATGTTGAATTTCCTGAGCGCAGATCAAATGGCAGGCCGAGTCACCGAGGCCCTTTGATATATGGACACCCATCTCGCCGGGGCCCTCTGCATTCGGGATTTACGCTTGACAACACACTCGGTGTCACCTCCGCTCCCGGTGGACACTCCGCGTGGCCCTCTGGAAAACATTGGACCCCTTTGACGGGACAGCCAGCGCTGGACCCCCAGCCCCGCAGCGGTTACGTATTACATTTGTTGTGCCCGCCGTGATATCGTTTCAGGAGGCCACTTAGGTTTGGATTGCACTCTGGATTTTTCAATTATGCGGTTCGTTTCACCTGCTTGTACACCCCCCCCCCCCCCCCCCCCCCCCACACACACACACACACACACACACCACCCCCACACACACACACACACACACACACACACACACACACACACACAAGGATCAAGGGCAGGACAGATCACGTTTAATTATTTCAAAACAAGAGCTCTCAACTGGACCACCTCGGCTCCATTTGGCGTCCTTATCTTTTGCTCCAATCGCCACAGCTACAAATCGGCGGCCACCCATGGCCCCGCTGATAAATAAATACAGCAAATCTCGCCTAAATCTCCGTCTTTTCCTTCCGATCCGCACACACACACACACACACACCACTCGCGTCGCTCATAATGTCAATAAGGAAATTTGTCCCCCTATCAGGAGGGTAAATAGAACGGCGGAATCCGGGATTTCCAGAATTCCCTTCCCTGTTAGGATTCATATGGTGCGCATTAGCGGGCCACTGTGATTGACAGGTGCTCCCGTGTATGGCCAGAGGGGAGAGACGGGAGATGATTACATGCCAGGTAATAAGTACGGCCTGTCCACAGCAGGCATTGGAGATGCTATCTGGACTGACTGTGGCCCGTGGATTAGAGGATGTTAGTTGGTCAGTCAGCCATACCCCCCACTCCACCAAGTGTGTGTGTGTGTGTGTGTGTGTGTGTGTGTGTGTGTGTGTGTGTGTGTGTGTGTGTGTGTGCGTGTGCGTGTGCGTGTGCGCGGCGCACACAGATCCTGTCCATCCATACTTCCTCTCAGGCACTGAGTTCCTGTGCACTGGGGTTCCCTGCAGCGTAACTCTTCAAACAAAGTGTCTTCGGTGGAGAGTTCTTTTTTTTTGGGACGAGGGGTTTTGTTTTCACCCAGCCAGGTCTGTCCCTATCAGTGGGTCAGATCTGTGGGTCCGGCATGTCATATATATATATGGCTCCGTTTGGGTAAAAATGTCAAACAAACCTACCTATTGTTCAACATGTCCCTGTATTGAACATAGTGTTTTAAATTTGTCATACCGTTATTATATTATTAGTACTGGATTCAAGAAGCTTTCAAAAAAGAGTATAATTGTTTGAACTTAAATCAGGCTATAATAATGCACTGTTCTGCACCCGGAATCACATTTAATGTACTATAACAGTAATGTAAACCCTACCGGAAACATGTATCGCAATAACCGATATCATTATCGGTATCAGTCGATTTGACCATGCACATAATCAGTAATCGGATATCAGCCAAAATGTCTATATCATGCTAGTCTAAAAACTATATAGGGCTGTCAAAGGCAATCCGGTAATAAGAGCATGTTAATGGAAGTCTTTAACAGTTTAAAGAAGTTTTAACACATTGTTGACGATGGCCATTTCACCAATCCATAGTTCAGGAATTAGCTGTAGCATTAATGTGGGGTTGGATGGCGATAGCAAGTTCAGCTGCAAAGCCCTGACAGATGGGTCTGTCGACAAGACCAGAGTTATGTGTGGTTATACTGTCGGCGTCGACAGTCGATAATGTTGAAATGGAGGACTCTTTCCGGCAGTCGTGTGGCCCAAAGCAAGGCTTTGCAACACCTGCCACATCAGCACCATGTGCCCCCCTGCACATGGTGCTTCTTATCAGTGCCTGGCTGTACGTGGTTCAGAAGAAGCTTCTTACGGCCTATTCATAGTCTGGATTTTCGGTGGTGAGGTGACCACCGGAGCTGAAATAACGTTGAGCGGTGGTGAGTAAAAACAGAGAGAAGGGCTGGAGCGGTGGCAGTGGTTTGCTCTTCACCGCGGCTCGTGACGTCATGTTGTAGTTCGGTGGTCACCTAACCACCGAAAATCCAGACTATGTATGAGCCTTTATCAGTGCCTGGCTACGTGCAAGAAGCGGGCCGTCATGTCACCCGGCAATGTAAACAGGCTTGTCTGTTTAGAGAACTGGCTTGGTGCAAAGAAACAGAAGTCGTACAGCCTATAACTGCTGTATCCAATTAAGAAATGGAAGCACGGCCTAGCTATAATATCCCATATAGCTGGAGTCCTATGGTCTGTATTATTCTTATACTCCCTCGATCCCTTTCCACTGTTTCCTGCTTGCGTTATTTATTGTTGTGTTATTGTACCGTCCTGTTTTTGAAGACAACCACATGCCTCCTCCGACACACATGGAGTCACCAGCCGCTTCTTGTCACCTAGACAGTGAGGAGTTTCACCGGTAGAGCATAATGTGTGCGTGTGTGCGGTGGAAGGTTCACGCTATATTTCCCCCCCCCCCAGATCCTCTTCCCGCTCAACAGGCCCTCACGACAAACACGAACACGCTGGCATCCCACCCGCGATGAGATCCGCTAGTCGTGTTTTGTCGGAGCTCGTGCCACCCGCCGCGGCCAGGATTCAAACCCGGGGCCCATGCCGTGGTTGCCGGGTGTTTTTCTTACCTCCACGCCACCCAGGTGCCGAAAAACATGTTTATAAGTCTTGTTTTTCTCAGAACGTGTTTCGTAACTACTTTGGTGTCCTCGGGGGCAACAACATGGTGCCGTCATATATCCGTGGACAATGGAAGAGGCACTGATACCGCAGTAACTCATAGACGTTCCTTCTGAGCTTTTAAACACATTTTATAGTTTGTCAAGCAGAGAATGCACTGGAACTGGGTTTCAACTGTTCTCGCTGTGTGTGTCGCAGTAGGGTTATTCCGAGGGCCTCCGAGAAAGAGGCAGATTTTGAAAGTGGGGGTCGATAACTCAAAATCCACGGGCCCTGCGCTTTGGAAAATATTTTCTATTTTCTTTTGTCTGCGTCGGTCTGGTTCATCGGAGCCAAATGGCGCTTGGGACGGGATGAAAATGGCCCTTCACAATGCCTTGAGCAGCTCCGTGATTTAAGGCCTTTGTTTTTCTAAGAGTCTCTCGTCATTAAAATTATTCATTACCAATGAACGTTTCAGCCTCCACAATGAATCAGCCGCGCTTTTCTGTTTCACTCTAAAGACCAAAGGAGACGTGGGGTCGAGTGTGAAAATGAATCTTTCTGTGTGTGTGTGTGTGTGTGTGTGTGTGTGTGTGTGTGTGTGTGTGTGTGTGTGTGTGTGTGTGTGTGTGTGTGTGTGTGTGTGTGTGTGTGTGTGTGTGTGTGTTGTACTTGAGTAACCGTAACAATACCACCATGTAGAAGTACAATGTGTCGCATCTCCACACATTTCTTTCAAGTCTTACTTTGTTTACATGTATTATTGCAAATCATACACTAATAATAAAATGAATGAAAATAAAAATGTCATTGTAGTAAAAGTATATATTTGCATCTGAGTTGTGATGGAGCAGAACATTACACTTAATTTAAGTACGGTACTTGAGTAAATGTACTTACTTACTTTACACCACTGTGTGAGTGTATGTGTGTGTTGTGTATGTGTGTGTGTGCAGCCGTGCATGCATGCACGTTTGTCTGTGTGTGTGAGTGCGTGTGTGACTTTGTTTTATTTTCTGGACTACTAAAAGCCAAGTGACTCCATGGAACCAAGTGACGTTGGAACCGCGGGGGGACATCAGGAGCAAGCCCCCCCCCCCCCCCCCCCCCCCCACCCCCCCCCCCCCCCCGCCGGACAATCTGAATTTATTCCTCGCCGTGGTAGTACAGGCCGACTGTGTTCCCGGGGCGGGGCGTGGCAGGTAGCAACCAGAGAGAGAGAGAGAGAGAGAGAGAGAGAGAGACCAAGTTGGCCTATTTCCCGCAACTTTTGGC
>NW_027638449.1:10000-17383 GCF_951216825.1 Electrona antarctica | reverse complement strand
TGTTGGTCCTGAATCCTGGCGGTGGCCTCCTGTGTTGGTCCTGAATCCTGGCGGTGGCCTCCTGTGTTGGTCCTGAATCCTGGCGGTGGCCTCCTGTGTTGGTCCTGAATCCTGGCGGTGGCCTCCTGTGTTGGTCCTGAATCCTGGCGGTGGCCTCCTGTGTTGGTCCTGAATCCTGGCGGTGGCCTCCTGTGTTGGTCCTGAATCCTGGCGGTGGCCTCCTGTGTTGGTCCTGAATCCTGGCGGTGGCCTCCTGTGTTGGTCCTGAATCCTGGCGGTGGCCTCCTGTGTTAGTCCTGAATCCTGGCGGTGGCCTCCTGTGTTAGTCCTGAATCCTGGCGGTGGCCTCCTGTGTTGGTCCTGAATCCTGGCGGTGGCCTCCTGTGTTAGTCCTGAATCCTGGCGGTGGCCTCCTGTGTTGGTCCTGAATCCTGGCGGTGGCCTCCTGTGTTGGTCCTGAATCCTGGCGGTGGCCTCCTGTGTTGGTCCTGAATCCTGGCGGTGGCCTCCTGTGTTGGTCCTGAATCCTGGCGGTGGCCTCCTGTGTTGGTCCTGAATCCTGGCGGTGGCCTCCTGTGTTGGTCCTGAATCCTGGCGGTGGCCTCCTGTGTTAGTCCTGAATCCTGGCGGTGGCCTCCTGTGTTGGTCCTGAATCCTGGCGGTGGCCTCCTGTGTTGGTCCTGAATCCTGGCGGTGCCTCCTGTGTTGGTCCTGAATCCTGGCGGTGGCCTCCTGTGTTGGTCCTGAATCCTGGCGGTGGCCTCCTGTGTTGGTCCTGAATCCTGGCGGTGGCCTCCTGTGTTGGTCCTGAATCCTGGTGGTGGCCTCCTGTGTTGGTCCTGAATCCTGGCGGTGGCCTCCTGTGTTGGTCCTGAATCCTGGCGGTGGCCTCCTGTGTTGGTCCTGAATCCTGGCGGTGGCCTCCTGTGTTAGTCCTGAATCCGGACCTGTGTTGGTCCTGAATCCTGGCGGTGGCCTCCTGTGTTGGTCCTGAATCCGGACCTGTGTTGGTCCTGAATCCTGGCGGTGGCCTCCTGTGTTAGTCCTGAATCCTGGCGGTGGCCTCCTGTGTTAGTCCTGAATCCTGGCGGTGGCCTCCTGTGTTGGTCCTGAATCCTGGCGGTGGCCTCCTGTGTTGGTCCTGAATCCTGGCGGTGGCCTCCTGTGTTGGTCCTGAATCCTGGCGGTGGCCTCCTGTGTTGGTCCTGAATCCTGGTGGTGGCCTCCTGTGTTGGTCCTGAATCCTGGCGGTGGCCTCCTGTGTTGGTCCTGAATCCTGGCGGTGGCCTCCTGTGTTGGTCCTGAATCCTGGCGGTGGCCTCCTGTGTTGGTCCTGAATCCGGACCTGTGTTGGTCCTGAATCCTGGCGGTGGCCTCCTGTGTTAGTCCTGAATCCTGGCGGTGGCCTCCTGTGTTAGTCCTGAATCCTGGCGGTGGCCTCCTGTGTTGGTCCTGAATCCTGGCGGTGGCCTCCTGTGTTGGTCCTGAATCCTGGCGGTGGCCTCCTGTGTTAGTCCTGAATCCTGGCGGTGGCCTCCTGTGTTGGTCCTGAATCCTGGCGGTGGCCTCCTGTGTTGGTCCTGAATCCTGGCGGTGGCCTCCTGTGTTAGTCCTGAATCCTGGCGGTGGCCTCCTGTGTTGGTCCTGAATCCTGGCGGTGGCCTCCTGTGTTGGTCCTGAATCCTGGCGGTGGCCTCCTGTGTTGGTCCTGAATCCTGGCGGTGGCCTCCTGTGTTGGTCCTGAATCCTGGCGGTGGCCTCCTGTGTTGGTCCTGAATCCGGACCTGTGTTGGTCCTGAATCCTGGCGGTGGCCTCCTGTGTTAGTCCTGAATCCTGGCGGTGGCCTCCTGTGTTAGTCCTGAATCCTGGCGGTGGCCTCCTGTGTTGGTCCTGAATCCTGGCGGTGGCCTCCTGTGTTGGTCCTGAATCCTGGCGGTGGCCTCCTGTGTTAGTCCTGAATCCTGGCGGTGGCCTCCTGTGTTGGTCCTGAATCCTGGCGGTGGCCTCCTGTGTTGGTCCTGAATCCTGGCGGTGGCCTCCTGTGTTGGTCCTGAATCCTGGCGGTGGCCTCCTGTGTTGGTCCTGAATCCGGACCTGTGTTGGTCCTGAATCCTGGCGGTGGCCTCCTGTGTTAGTCCTGAATCCTGGCGGTGGCCTCCTGTGTTGGTCCTGAATCCTGGCGGTGGCCTCCTGTGTTAGTCCTGAATCCTGGCGGTGGCCTCCTGTGTTAGTCCTGAATCCTGGCGGTGGCCTCCTGTGTTGGTCCTGAATCCGGACCTGTGTTGGTCCTGAATCGGAGTAGGGAACGATTAGCTTAAAACACACATGAAATATACCTCGGAGTAGGGAACGATTAGCTTAAAACACACATGAAATATACCTCGGAGTAGGGAACGATTAGCTTAAAACATACATGAAATATACCTCGGAGACTAACTGACTGACTGGCTGACTGACTGACTGGCTGGCTGAATGAATGAATGATAATAAACGAGCTACATGTGCGTTCACTTCTACACTGACACACATAAACCTCAACATATGTATGTAGTCTATACACAGCTTCCCCAAATCCCCAATATCAGGTGGTTGTCATTATTCTCTCTCTCTCTCTCTCTCTCTCTCTCTCTCTCACACACACACACACAGACACACATTTTAACAATTTATTCATGTCCACACAGAGGAAATTGCATATCAAGGACATAGATAGTTCAGGTGCAGCAAAGTTACATCCACAAAATCAAGGAATATGTCCTGAGTCACGATACAACAAGAACGTCAGGTCACCCAGCATTCCATGGGCACAAGTAGTGTAGGCACTCCAACCACCAGTCCAAGTAGTGTAGGCACTCCAACCACCAGTCCAAGTAGTGTAGGCACTCCAACCACCAGTCCAAGTAGTGTAGGCACTCCAACCACCAGTAGTGTAGGCACTCCAACCACCAGTAGTGTAGGCACTCCAACCACCAGTCCAAGTAGTGTAGGCACTCCAACCACCAGTAGTGTAGGCACTCCAACCACCAGTAGTGTAGGCACTCCAACCACCAGTAGTGTAGGCACTCCAACCACCAGTAGTGTAGGCACTCCAACCACCAGTAGTGTAGGCACTCCAACCACCAGTAGTGTAGGCACTCCAACCACCATTAGTGTAGGCACTCCAACCACCAGTAGTGTAGGCACTCCAACCACCAGTCCAAGTAGTGTAGGCACTCCAACCACCAGTAGTGTAGGCACTCCAACCACCAGTCCAAGTAGTGTAGGCACTCCAACCACCAGTAGTGTAGGCACTCCAACCACCAGTCCAAGTAGTGTAGGCACTCCAACCACCAGTAGTGTAGGCACTCCAACCACCAGTCCAAGTAGTGTAGGCACTCCAACCACCAGTAGTGTAGGCACTCCAACCACCAGTCCAAGTAGTGTAGGCACTCCAACCACCAGTCCAAGTAGTGTAGGCACTCCAACCACCAGTCCAAGTAGTGTAGGCACTCCAACCACCAGTCCAAGTAGTGTAGGCACTCCAACCACCAGTAGTGTAGGCACTCCAACCACCAGTCCAAGTAGTGTAGGCACTCCAACCACCAGTCCAAGTAGTGTAGGCACTCCAACCACCAGTAGTGTAGGCACTCCAACCACCAGTCCAAGTAGTGTAGGCACTCCAACCACCAGTCCAAGTAGTGTAGGCACTCCAACCACCAGTAGTGTAGGCACTCCAACCACCAGTCCAAGTAGTGTAGGCACTCCAACCACCAGTAGTGTAGGCACTCCAACCACCAGTCCAAGTAGTGTAGGCACTCCAACCACCAGTCCAAGTAGTGTAGGCACTCCAACCACCAGTAGTGTAGGCACTCCAACCACCAGTAGTGTAGGCACTCCAACCACCAGTCCAAGTAGTGTAGGCACTCCAACCACCAGTCCAAGTAGTGTAGGCACTCCAACCACCAGTAGTGTAGGCACTCCAACCACCAGTAGTGTAGGCACTCCAACCACCAGTAGTGTAGGCACTCCAACCACCAGTAGTGTAGGCACTCCAACCACCAGTCCAAGTAGTGTAGGCACTCCAACCACCAGTCCAAGTAGTGTAGGCACTCCAACCACCAGTAGTGTAGGCACTCCAACCACCAGTCCAAGTACTGTAGGCACTCCAACCACCAGTCCAAGTACTGTAGGCACTCCAACCACCAGTCCAAGTACTGTAGGCACTCCAACCACCAGTCCAAGTAGTGTAGGCACTCCAACCACCAGTCTGTCCCAGGCTGGACCACCAGAGGAAACTATTTCCCAGTCCACTCCTGCATCGCCGCCCGGTGTGATATCGTTCTCCGTTGCGTGGCTGATCCCATGGGCCCAAAATAACCCACCCACTGTTGTTCCGACAGCGGACGGACACACCGATAGAAGGCCAGGTTCAACACCTCTCCTCCCGGTATAGCTGCTCATGGGAAGGTCCACCAAGCAGCACCAGCTGTCGGTATACTCCATCGGTGAAGCAGTGCCTTGTTGTATAGTAGCTTGCGATGGCGTTTGAATCACACAGTGTCCACAGAGGTTGTGATGGTGTTGAACCACACACAGTGTCCACAGAGGTTGTGATGGTGTTGAACCACACACAGTGTCCTCAGAGGTTGTGATGGTGTTGAACCACACACAGCGTCCACAGAGGTTGTGATGGTGTTGAACCACACACAGTGTCCACAGAGGTTGTGATGGTGTTGAACCACACACAGTGTCCACAGAGGTTGTGATTGTGTTGAAGCACACAGTGTCCACAGAGGTTGTGATGGTGTTGAAGCACACAGTGTCCACAGAGGTTGTGATGGTGTTGAACCACACAGTGTCCACAGAGGTTGTGATGGTGTTGAACCACACAGTGTCCACATAGGTTGTGATGGTGTTGAACCACACAGTGTCCACAGAGGTTGTGATGGTGTTGAACCACACAGTGTCCACAGAGGTTGTGATGGTGTTGAAGCACACAGTGTCCACAGAGGTTGTGATGGTGTTGAAGCACACAGTGTCCACAGAGGTTGTGATGGTGTTGAAGCACACAGTGTCCACAGAGGTTGTGATTGTGTTGAACCACACAGTGTCCACAGAGGTTGTGATGGTGTTGAACCACACAGTGTCCACAGAGGTTGTGATGGTGTTGAACCACACAGTGTCCACAGAGGTTGTGATGGTGTTGAACCACACACAGTGTCCACAGAGGTTGTGATGGTGTTGAAGCACACAGTGTCCACAGAGGTTGTGATGGTGTTGAAGCACACAGTGTCCACAGAGGTTGTGATGGTGTTGAACCACACACAGTGTCCACAGAGGTTGTGATGGTGTTGAAGCACACAGTGTCCACAGAGGTTGTGATGGTGTTGAACCACACACAGTGTCCACAGAGGTTGTGATGGTGTTGAAGCACACAGTGTCCACAGAGGTTGTGATGGTGTTGAACCACACACAGTGTCCACAGAGGTTGTGATGGTGTTGAACCACACACAGTGTCCACAGAGGTTGTGATGGTGTTGAAGCACACAGAGTCCACAGAGGTTGTGATGGTGTTGAACCACACAGTGTCCACAGAGGTTGTGATGGTGTTGAACCACACAGAGTCCACAGAGGTTGTGATGGTGTTGAACCACACAGTGTCCACAGAGGTTGTGATGGTGTTGAACCACACAGTGTCCACAGAGGTTGTGATGGTGTTGAAGCACACAGAGTCCACAGAGGTTGTGATGGTGTTGAAGCACACAGTGTCCACACAGGTTGTGATGGTGTTGAACCACACACAGTGTCCACAGAGGTTGTGATGGTGTTGAAGCACACAGTGTCCACAGAGGTTGTGATGGTGTTGAACCACACAGTGTCCACACAGGTTGTGATGGTGTTGAACCACACACAGTGTCCACAGAGGTTGTGATGGTGTTGAAGCACAGTGTCCACAGAGGTTGTGATGGTGTTGAACCACACAGTGTCCACAGAGGTTGTGATGGTGTTGAAGCACACAGTGTCCACAGAGGTTGTGATGGTGTTGAACCACACAGTGTCCACAGAGGTTGTGATGGTGTTGAAGCACACAGTGTCCACAGAGGTTGTGATGGTGTTGAAGCACACAGTGTCCAAAGAGGTTGTGATGGTGTTGAAGCACACAGTGTCCACAGAGGTTGTGATGGTGTTGAACCACACAGTGTCCACAGAGGTTGTGATGGTGTTGAAGCACACAGTGTCCACAGAGGTTGTGATGGTGTTGAAGCACACAGTGTCCACAGAGGTTGTGATGGTGTTGAACCACACAGTGTCCACAGAGGTTGTGATGGTGTTGAAGCACACAGTGTCCACAGAGGTTGTGATGGTGTTGAACCACACAGTGTCCACAGAGGTTGTGATTGTGTTGAACCACACAGTGTCCACAGAGGTTGTGATGGTGTTGAACCACACAGTGTCCACAGAGGTTGTGATTGTGTTGAACCACACAGTGTCCACAGAGGTTGTGATGGTGTTGAACCACACAGTGTCCACAGAGGTTGTGATTGTGTTGAACCACACAGTGTCCACAGAGGTTGTGATGGTGTTGAACCACACAGTGTCCACAGAGGTTGTGATGGTGTTGAAGCACACAGTGTCCACAGAGGTTGTGATGGTGTTGAACCACACAGTGTCCACAGAGGTTGTGATTGTGTTGAAGCACACAGTGTCCACAGAGGTTGTGATGGTGTTGAAGCACACAGTGTCCACAGAGGTTGTGATGGTGTTGAACCACACAGTGTCCACAGAGGTTGTGATGGTGTTGAAGCACACAGTGTCCACAGAGGTTGTGATGGTGTTGAACCACACAGTGTCCACAGAGGTTGTGATGGTGTTGAAGCACACAGTGTCCACAGAGGTTGTGATGGTGTTGAACCACACAGTGTCCACAGAGGTTGTGATGGTGTTGAACCACACAGTGTCCACAGAGGTTGTGATGGTGTTGAACCACACAGTGTCCACAGATGTTGTGATGGTGTTGAACCACACAGTGTCCACAGAGGTTGTGATGGTGTTGAACCACACAGTGTCCACAGAGGTTGTGATGGTGTTGAACCACACAGTGTCCACAGAGGTTGTGATGGTGTTGAACCACACAGTGTCCACAGAGGTTGTGATGGTGTTGAACCACACAGTGTCCACAGAGGTTGTGATGGTGTTGAACCACACACAGTGTCCACAGAGGTTGTGATGGTGTTGAACCACACAGTGTCCACAGAGGTTGTGATGGTGTTGAACCACAGTGTCCACAGAGGTTGTGATGGTGTTGAACCACACAGAGTCCACAGAGGTTGTGATGGTGTTGAACCACACAGTGTCCACAGAGGTTGTGATGGTGTTGAACCACACAGAGTCCACAGAGGTTG
>NW_027638449.1:0-5000 GCF_951216825.1 Electrona antarctica | reverse complement strand
AAAGCAGAGAGTGGAGTAGAACCAGCATTCAAAGCAGAGAGTGGAGTAGAACCAGCATTCAAAGCAGAGAGTGGAGTAGAACCAGCATTCAAAGCAGAGAGTGGAGTAGAACCAGCATTCAAAGCCAACCATGTTTCAGATCTGACAAAGATGCTGCATACTCTGAACTCCCAGGGTATGCGTCGTCATAGAAAGCTATGACGGTGAATCTCAAGAGTTATAATGAATGTGCCGAAACTTTAAATGACGGAAAACTTCTTGCAAGACTCAGTGGTGGAGATGTTATTGCACAGGAGCTCCATGTTGCATGCTTGGCAGACCTTTACAATAGAGAGGTTGTACCTCACAACCACAAAGAGACTGGAAAAGGAACATTCAACCGAAGAGGATGCCCAGTTGCCCACCTACAGGAAATCTCAGAGCTAGTCACATATCTAGTGGAGACCACCAGATCTGGTGAGGGTCCTTCAGTCCTTCGACTTGCAGACATATAGTTCACCTGTACGTGCTATTCCAGTGCCTGGAACAGCTGGGTGTTGATGGACCAGCTGTCAACTCCACATGACTGAATGAAAAACTGCTGTAAGAAATACCTGCTTTGGAGGGACTTGTGGTCCAGCATATATGTCGTTGCAAGATGTTAGCTGCTTTGCTAAGGACAATAGCTTCACTATAAGAGTCAGAGGCTTCTGACAAGCCAAAGCCTACATCATTCTGGAAAGCCAAATGAACATCCCTTCCCTGCTTGTGAGCCTCCAACTCAGGTATTTCTGACAGCAGTTTCTCCTTCAGTCTTGTGGAGTTGACAGCAGATGCATCAACACCCAGCTGCATTCCACTGGCTGAGCGCACTCTGCTTTTCGTTTTGTGATTCTCACTCTCCAGTTTCGTAATGCGACAACTTTTGTGATATTGCGCCTTGTTCCTCCTCAGATTTTCTTCAATGCCACCACGATCATCAAGTCTGTCTGGATCCATTTTATTAATATGCATCTCATTCATTGTGTGAAAGAGGGGAATATTAGTTGCAATCATAGTGTAGCCATCATGTTGTGATTGTCTTGCATGTGGTGACGAGAGCTCTTTACTATTCTTGTCTTTGCAAAGACAACACTTGCTCCAGTCAGTCTTGAATTTAGGCGGTCCTGGGTCTATATTAGACATCTTGGTGAATGGTAATCAAGGTATCACAGTATGACCATTATCTGTATTCAGTGAATCAAGGCAGAGGGGTTATCCTTTTACCGCCATCATGCACAATAAGGTATGGGATATGACTAGGTTCGACAATAAAATATATGATCTACACCTAGCCCGATCGTTCATCCAGTATCATTTAAATCCAGTGTGATCTATACACCATGTTGGTAAGTCCATGAATAAGTCATGTATAGCCCTTACCATTGGCTCGGCTCTCCCCTGCTGGCATACCCTGTCAATTCAGGCGCGGCTGTCTAACTGATCATACATGGTAAACTACATGTAATCTACACTAGCTAAAAGATGCAGGGCTTATTAGACCCCCCCCCCCCCACACACACACACACACACACACACACACACACACATACTAAACATCTAATTATACTAAGATATAAACTGCCATCCATTTTACCGGAGTCAGACATAACACAAACCTCTAATTTAGCAGAATATTAGGGTTCCGGGACTGATATATGGTACAAGGAAGCCAGTGAGTAAGTCCATGGGTCCAAATTTGGAATCTACATAGTGGAAAATGTATGATTTGACACCAAGATCATTCAAATAGGACAAGTCTATGGGATTTTATTGCGAAATGCAATATTACTGTATATTCAATGGCAGCCATCTTGAAATATGGCCGCCATCTTGAAATTTCTTTTGGCACAGTGGTTTTCTCAAAAGAGCAACCCCTAAGGAGTATGTGTGCCAATTTTGGTGCTTGTATCCGCAAGTGAACGATTCTCCTGTAATTTGCAAGTTATCTGCCCTGCTACAAAGACACCAGGAGAATGAGTCTATCAGGACACTGCCAAAGACACCAGGAGAATGAGTCTATCAGGACACTGCCAGACACCAGGAGAATGAGTCTATCAGGACACTGCCAAAGACACCAGGAGAATGAGTCTATCAGGACACTGCCAAAGACACCAGGAGAATGAGTCTATCAGGACACTGCCAAAGACACCAGGAGAATTAGTCTATCAGGACACTGCCAGACACCAGGAGAATGAGACTATAGCAGGACACTGCCAGACACCAGGAGAATGAGACTATAGCAGGACACTGCCAAAGACACCAGGAGAATGAGTCTATCAGGACACTGCCAGACACCAGGAGAATGAGACTATAGCAGGACACTGCCAAAGACACCAGGAGAATGAGTCTATCAGGACACTGCCAGACACCAGGAGAATGAGACTATAGCAGGACACTGCCAAAGACACCAACAGAATGAGTCTATCAGGACACTGCCAAAGACACCAGGAGAATGAGTCTATCAGGACACTGCCAAAGACACCAGGAGAATGAGTCTATCAGGACACTGCCAGACACCAGGAGAATGAGACTATAGCAGGACACTGCCAAAGACACCAGGATAATGAGTCTATCAGGACACTGCCAAAGACACCAGGAGAATGAGTCTATCAGTACACTGCCAGACACCAGGAGAATGAGACTATAGCAGGACACTGCCAAAGACACCAGGAGAATGAGTCTATCAGTACACTGCCAGACACCAGGAGAATGAGACTATAGCAGGACACTGCCAAAGACACCAACAGAATGAGTCTATCAGGACACTGCCAAAGACACCAGGAGAATTAGTCTATCAGGACACTGCCAAAGACACCAGGAGAATGAGTCTATCAGGACACTGCCAAAGACACCAGGAGAATTAGTCTATCAGGACACTGCCAAAGACACCAGGAGAATGAGTCTATCAGGACACTGCCAAAGACACCAGGAGAATGAGACTATAGCAGGACACTGCCAAAGACACCAGGAGAATGAGACTATAGCAGGACACTGCCAAAGACACCAGGAGAATGAGACTATAGCAGGACACTGCCAAAGACACCAGGAGAATGAGTCTATCAGGACACTGCCAGACACCAGGAGAATGAGACTATAGCAGGACACTGCCAAAGACACCAGGAGAATGAGTCTATCAGGACACTGCCAAAGACACCAGGATAATGAGTCTATCAGGACACTGCCAGACACCAGGAGAATGAGTCTATCAGGACACTGCCAGACACCAGGGGAATGAGACTATAGCAGGACACTGCCAAAGACACCAGGAGAATGAGACTATAGCAGGACACTGCCAAAGACACCAGGAGAATGAGTCTATCAGGACACTGCCAGACACCAGGAGAATGAGTCTATCAGGACACTGCCAAAGACACCAGGAGAATGAGTCTATCAGGACACTGCCAAAGACACCAGGAGAATGAGACTATAGCAGGACACTGCCAAAGACACCAGGAGAATGAGTCTATCAGGACACTGCCAAAGACACCAGGAGAATGAGTCTATCAGGACACTGCCAGACACCAGGAGAATGAGACTATAGCAGGACACTGCCAAAGACACCAGGAGAATGAGTCTATCAGGACACTGCCAAAGACACCAGGAGAATGAGTCTATCAGGACACTGCCAAAGACACCAGGAGAATGAGTCTATCAGGACACTGCCAAAGACACCAGGAGAATGAGTCTATCAGGACACTGCCAAAGACACCAGGAGCTGCCAGCCAGCAAACAGGTGCTGTGGGAACCAAGACACACGGGCACCGGTCACGAGGACGTCCCACATTAACATATGTGGATGTACTCGAGAAAGATGCAGGAGCGCAGAGCACCGACGGACTGGTCAGATGTACAGTATGGCAAATGTATTACCAAAGCCAAGGTGGAACACACGCACGCACGCACGCACGCACGCACACACGCACGCACGCACGCACGCACGCACGCACGCACGCACGCACGCACGCACGCACAGAGCAACACAGAGCAGTGTTGTAGGGAGGAGATGGAGGTGGAGGTAGAGATGGAGCAGGCAGCACATGCAAATGAGCAACGCTATACAAAAATACATGTATAAACATGCTGTATAGTTCGCAAGAATGCAAATGCATAGAGTCCCTGTAGGCAGGTAACAACAACAGGAAGGTTACAAATGACAAGCATGCGAACACATACATTGTACAAGTCACACACACATGATGGAGGAGATGGAGGAGGAGGTTAGGTAGAATATAGAATAGACTTTGGGCCCTATATATTTTTGCCTGCAAACTTCGAAAGGCAATCTTTGCCAATCGGGATGGATGGAATATGGGACGGATGACTATTCAGTATTTTAGCCGTGACGTGAGCGCCCCCCCCTCCAGAGAACCTCCGGGTCCTACTTTTGTGTCGCTTTTGTGTCCCCATAGAGTTATACTGTGACGCTCCGTCGGACTAAATCTGAGACGAAAACAACCACGAAAGTCTCGTTTTACCGCTTTCCTTTCCTCGCAACAACAAAGCTACTGGTCTCCCAAATCTGTCTGACAGGCCGTCTGCCCCACATTGGATACTATCGCCATTTGATTTCATTGTGTCAACTAAATCCTCATTAATGCAAACTAGATTCAACTAAATTCTTCGAGTTGGAAGCATTAAGACCCATTTGAACCCTCAATGGCTTCCTTTCTGAAAAATGACGTTATTGTAAAAAAAAGATTAGATATTGCTATTTACAATGAGATGCGGACGGGAGCTGCTGCCACTTGGACCCGGACGTAACGTAGCACTACAAAATGACCCGGACGTAGCGTAGGACTACAAAATGACGTCGCACTTAAATACAGAATGCGTGATGTATATGGATAAAATGTGTCTGAGTAAAGAAGCAAAAATCTGCCTCATGGTGGCGCTATAACAGGTCGTTCTGGAATATTTGGGGCAGAGGTTCGTCATTGGCCTCCAGGGAGTGTGTGTGTGCACGGGACTACCTTTTTTCA
>NW_027638450.1:35000-37500 GCF_951216825.1 Electrona antarctica | reverse complement strand
GCATGCTTTAGTATGCCCTCCGAGACCATGGACTATAGCCTTTAGCTTTTCCGTGATTTTCGCCTTTTTTTCAAATCCTCCGAAATCTGGAAAAGTGACATGCTATAGTATAAAACTACAGAATAAAACTACATGATAAAACTACAGAATAAAACTACATGATACAACTACATGATAAAACTACAGAATAAAACTACAGGATAAAACTACATGATACAACTACATGATAAAACTACAGGATAAAAGTACATGATAAAACTACAGAATAAAACTACATGATAAAACTACAGGTTAAAACTACATGATAAAACTACAGGATAAAACTACATGATAAAACTACAGGATAAAACTACATGATAAAACTACAGGATAAAACTACAGGATAAAACTACAGGATAAAACTACAGGATAAAACTACATGATAAAACTACATGATAAAACTACATGATAAAACTACAGAATAAAACTACAGAATAAAACTACAGGATAAAACTACATGATACAACTACATGATAAAACTACAGGATAAAACTACATGATAAAACTACAGAATAAAACTACATGATAAAACTACAGGATAAAACTACAGGATAAAACTACAGGATAAAACTACAGGATAAAACTACATGATAAAACTACATGATAAAACTACATGATAAAACTACAGGATAAAACTACATGATAAAACTACAGGATAAAACTACAGGATAAAACTACATGATAAAACTACATGATCAAACTACATGATAAAACTACAGGATAAAACTACATGATACAACTACATGATAAAACTACAGGATAAAACTACATGATAAAACTACAGGATAAAACTACATGATAAAACTACATGATAAAACTACAGGATAAAACTACATGATAAAACTACAGGATAAAACTACATGATAAAACTACATGAGATACACCACATCATGTAAGTGTGGTGCATTTTTTGAGGGAGGGGGTCAGGGGGTCATTCCACGCTTGGGTGGCGGTGCTGTATAAGGAGAATTTACCCAAAGCAGAAAAAAAAAACGATTGATCCAAAAAATACAAACAATATAGGCTTACCCGAAAGGCGTTTTGTGCGTTCTAGGCATCTAATTAACTGGGGATCAAGGCGATTTTGGAACTATCTCTGCCATGTTCTTAGGGGGATCAAATGAGGCCAACGCAAGTTGGCCTTTATAGGCGCATGTGCAAGTCCACTTGTGTCCACTGGGCGCGCTCTTGTAAAAGCCCAAAATGGGTATACAGTAGCAGCTGGTTTGAGGACCCGCTATGCACTTTCCTAAACGCGTGCGGGCAAGATAGGAATTCTATGGTAAGCGCTTCGACACGCCCACGGGCACACCTCCAGCTCCTCCCGCAGCGGAAGCTGTTAAATGCATAATTCATGGGTAGCGGGTAGAGCTATAGTGGGTGAAAGTGTGAAAGATAGAGCCAGCCAAGACTCAGAACTGAACTCTAAAGACAGTTTTATGGCGAGACATTTACAGTCCATGTAGTGACCTGAACTCCTCCAATAAGGGCCTTCCTCGGCCCCACCTCTCCCATTGTGTTTTAGGATCCAAGATGGCCGCAACACCAGGAGGGGGTGGGGCAGAGGTGAGCGGGCGGGGTCAACATAGAATAGAATAGAATAGAATAAACCTGACTTGTGTCTGAACACAGCTTTAATGGATGTGTTCTCCCCCCCCCCCATCAAACAAAATGTTTGGTCAAACCATATGGGATTCCATTGGAAATGCATTGGAGTGGCCATTACACACAGACACAAGACAAAACCAAAAGACAGGTGTCTTGAATTTGTGAACGCAGCCCAGTAAGGCCACCCCCTCCTGGTGCTGCGGCCATCTTGGATCCTAAAACACAGGGGGAAGGTTGGGGCCGAGAAAGGCCCTTATATTGTTCTATCGCACCTGAACATCTACTCATAAATACGTTGGGCATTGTTGTGAGAACACGGACTGGCCATACTCACACCTTGTTACTGGATTCATACACGCACGCACACGCGCACGCAAGCGCACATGTGTGTATGCGCTCACGTGCGCGCGCACATAACTCAATCTGTCTGGCCATCCGACTCACGTTTGTGAGACCATTTGTTTCCCCTGTCTGCACACTTAATCTCTCTCTCTCTCTCTCTCTCTCTGCTCCACCTCTCATCCACTGTTCTCTCTCTCTCTCTCTCTCTCTCTCTTCTCTCTCTCTCTCTCTCTCTCTCTCTCTCTCTCTCTCTCTCTCTCTCTCTCTCTCTCTCTCTCTGTTCCACCTCTCATCCTCTGTTCTCTCTCTCTCTCTCTCTCTCTCTCTCTCTCTCTCTCTCTCTCTCTCTCTCTCTCTCTCTCTCTCTCTCTCTCTCTCTCTCTCTGCTCCACCTCTCATCCACTGTTCTCTCTCTCTCTCTCTTCTCTCTCTCTCTCTCTCTCTCTCTCTCTCTCTCTCTCTCTCTCTCTCTCTCTCTCTCTCTCTCTCTCTCTCTGTTCCACCTCTCATC